>NC_080427.1:38678726-38928665 GCF_029873635.1 Malania oleifera | reverse complement strand
TAAATTACAAGACAGCCTATAGGTCATAAGGGGGGCGAGGAGGGGGGCATCTAAGGTGTGGTCGGGGAGGGCCATTATATAGACTTCGTTTGAATAGGACAAGAGTTTAATAAAATACTTAATAAGGAGTTTCACACAGAGGAGGAACGAATTAATAGAATTATTTATGTTTTTTCAAATCACACCCTTCTGTGTTTATAATTTTGGAACAACAAACATGCGTCTAGAATTAAAATGAAAATATCCACCATAAATAGGATACGTTAATTGATTTTGATTAATATTACACAATTTTAAAAACTTGTGTTATCCTACGAAGCATTTAATTAAACCATTAATAATTTTCCTGCAAACTCATATATCTATATAATCATATTGGTGATCGTTTGTAATGGTTTGAAATAAGTACACATACTTGTTCATAGAATTCTGACCATCCATTTATAGAGTCTTTAACTGTAACATTCTTGTTGATAAAGATAACAAGATTGAAATTTTACATTTTTAAGAAATAAAGAGGAATTTTGGTGTTCGCTACTCAATAAATCACGCGACGTCATTTTTTTTTTTTTTTTTTATTTATTTTTTTAATTTTTATATTATTATGATTATTAAATTTTAAATGAGTGGAAAAGAGAAACCTCCAAATGAGAAAATAAATTATCATCATTATGTCATGATTAAACGAAAACGTATATTTTGTTTATGCTTTTAAATCCAAAGTTGGGTATATCAAGAGCCCCACCCCCCCCCCCCCCCCCCCCCCCCCCTCCACAAAAAAAAGCAAAAAAGAAAAGAAGAAAGAAAACATTGTCCCTCCATTGCATCTTGGATGGTCATTGACCAGTCAAACCCATTTTTAGTACCATGCATGCAGTTGATTTGGCGACCATACATTGAGCAGTGGATACCTTTGTAATGGTCCCTCAATTGAAAAAGTGTTCAAAACCCCCCTCATTAATTAACTAATGATGCTCTAATCTTCCCTACGTAATGAGTACATATTTTTAGAAAAGCCCAATCTATTTGATAGATCTGTGGATATACACACACACGCACTACACACAACATTTTTTAGTGGCATACCAGCTTGTTCCTTTCCCAAAAGTCTGTGACAAAAAAGGTCAACACTTTTCTGTGGCAGAAGAGATAGAGAGAGAGAGAGAGAAGATGAAGAGAGAGAGGGAGAGGAGTCGTGCCATGGATGTTGGTGCATATCTTCGTATTCCCCATGCAAGTAAGAAGTTACATTTCCCAAACAATGGACATATATATATATATATATTATATAGCGAGGATGGAAATGAGGAGTAGATTGGATTCTTTAATCATGGGTCAAAATCTCTAAATTATCGGGTGCTGGTTATAAGGGTGTACAATTCACTACTTTGATTAAAAAAAAAAAAAGGGTCTGAACGGCTTCCGCCCACTGCACTCCGAGTTGAGGCTAGGGCGAAACGATGGATTGAAAGAGGCTTTAGATTCGATTCTTTATTGGGTCATACCTGGATAATTCGGTGCTGACTATGATAGCGTGGTTAGTTTCACTCTTAACAAATAGATAAGGTCCGGAAAACCCCCAGCCACCCCAGTTTCCGATTATATAAAAACATATGTCTGAGAGATAGAGAGAGGAGAGATTTTTTGGTCCCTTTGATGCAGAACAAGACATATGGTGGTGGTGTGGGGGGGGCTGAGGCAAAGGGGCCATGTTCCAACCATACTTATTGGCATTGAATACAATCCATGAGAATAATACTAATACCAATACACACGCTATATAAAGTATGTATGATCCAGCAATAGCTTTTTAGTAGAAGGTGGTGTGAGTGGGGACTAGGCCTTGTTAATTTTGCTTGCCATGTTTGCTTGTATCCCCTTCCCTACCCTACCCTCCCATCCCCCTTATGGATTTTTTTTCTTTTTTTTTTTATTTTTTTTCTGGCTCCCTAATTTTTTGTTTACTCTTTAGTTCTGTTTTGCTCCTTTTTTGGGCTCATTAATTTGAGAGTTTCGCTTAATTTATATTGATTGGTTTGGAAATTTTTTTTATTAAGTTGGATTCGCAACCATCAATATTTAAAATCTACATACACTACTTATCATTATCTAGCATATTTTTTAACTGTTCCTCACCTTTGTTTTCTTACATTCACCAATAAGAAGTAGCTAGGGACACTTTGATTTTCAAAGCGAGAGATGGGGGAAAATAGAGTGTGTTTAAGAGAGGATTTTGTTGATCAAATAAATACATCATCACTACATAATGCTAATAGATAACCTTTTTCTTACTTAATTTAATGCTTATACCATTTATGATTGAACACAAAACGATAAAGAGAACTAACAACATCAGTAAATAAAACTATTCACATTGTCGATTTAACAACTAACACGTGACAAAGCGGAGTTATAAAACCCAAGCCTTTGTGTATACATGACAAATGTTTATTAATATATATATATATAGAGAGAGAGAGAGAGGAGGGAGAAGAGAGATAGAGAGAGAGAGAGAGAGAAGAGAGAGAGAGAGAATAGCTACATGACTACTTTTTTCCTATGGCCCACCCTTTTCACCCCGAACACCCTCATTTCCTCCCGCGTTGAGATAAGTCAGAAAACGCGTGGAATTTATTCTCGCATTTTTAATCTATTCTTTTAACTCCAATTTCCAATTTGTGATTAAATAAATTGTTTAGGATTATTATCATTTAAAAACAAATTAAAATCCAAGCCTAATATAAAAGGCTGTGGAAAATATGGTAGAAAACACTAGCCCAGAATATGCTAGCACAACAAGCACACAAATGCATCACAGCAGTTGCGAGAGAGCACAGAGGGGTACAGAGAGCTGAGAGGAAGAAGGAGGGGAAGAGAGATAGAAGAGCGGATAGAGAACTGTAGCCATTTTTTTTTGTCTTTTTCGCTCCCTATTTATTTCCTATTTGTTATGGCTCCCGTTTCCTTCTTTCTTTCTTTTTATTCTTTTGACTTTCTTTCCCCCTCCCCCCTTCCCCTTCTAATTCTTTTTTCTCTTCCTCTTCTTTCTTCTCCCCGGGCTTTCCTCACCCCTTTTTCTTTTCTCCCTTTTCTTCCTCCCAATGCTGGTAAGCCTACTCGCTTTCCTCTTTCTGCTTTCCCTTTCCTCCCGACTTTTTTGTCCAGTAGATCAAAAACTGTGTTTTGGAGGGAGGGGGGGGAAGGGCCAAACCTCTCAGTATTTTTCCTCTTCTCGCCGAGACGAAGAGGGAAGGGGGTTTTGCCGTGCCTTCCGAAGCTCAACGGAGTTTAGAAAATCCCCGCACGCGCCCCGCTATCGCACCTTTTCGGAGCAAGACCCCCTCTTCAACTCTCCTTCTCACCATCTCCTCACACTCCCCCCCCGGTCTCTTTTGTCCCTCTCTCACCTCCCTCGTTCCTCTTTCCCTTCTTCTCTGAAGGCGGCTTCACCGAAGCATGATTACTTCTGGGGTCCACACTCTGGGATTAGTCGTCGGTCCAAGCTGATTCGGTCGCTCCCTTACGGAAGTTCTGCAATATTCCTTAGTGGTCTACGCACATCTTCGTGCCAACCCAGAAGGGGTACGCCCCTAGTTTCTTCCTGAATGCTCCTGGGTCTCCCTAATCCCCGAACTCCCCTCTCCACTTCAATCTCCACAATCGGGGTGCTCCCCCTGTCTTTTCGCATCCTGCATGACCATTTTCCACCCCGAGATTTGGTTCCTGACCCGTGTCCTGTCCTCAGCGCCCACTTCATCTCGCATAACATAACCTCACTAGCCGGGGCGTCTCCAGCCTTATTTCCCCTTTTCATGCTTCTCCCTTTTCCAACCGCTTCCCTTCGGCTACCCCCCTTTCCTCCCTTTTTACTTGTTTCCCCTCACCACCTGGTCCTTCAGACTTGTTTCCCCCCCGTCCACTCTCATTCCATCCTTTTTCCCTTTATTTCCTTTCCTCCCACGCTGTTTCCTTCACCCTTTTCTGTCGAAATCTCTCCTGATTGTTATTGTTTTTTTTCCATTTGTTTTTTTTTTGTTGTTGTTCTCGCTTCGGTTCCAAACCTCTGCGCACCCGCCGCCTTGTTCTCTTTCTCTTCTTTAGTCTAGTTGTGCTCACATAGAAAGCTGTTCTTAACTGTCTGTCACCTCTTAGACCTTTCTCTCCCTATTTCGTCTTTTTTCCTGTCCCCTTCTAGATTAGAAAATTCATATGTTTGAATGAAAAGAGCTCAAAAATCGAAATGTTCAAAACATGAACAATTTTCGATTGCTGGAAGATGCGATAAAATACTATTTGTTTAGGAAGGAATTACACTTAACCGTTGAAGGGTAAACCAACATCCTGACTAGGAACGAGTGGGAGTTTGCTTGACTAAAAGCCCTCGGAGCCATCATAATGACGTGTATGGGGTGGGATTGGTGGGAAATCTGTGACGTTCAAATATCAAGCATATAACATCCACACACGTCTCTGATGGGAACGCTCCTCAAATATTATCAGCAGCCTTCGCTGGCAATAAGGTACATCTCATGAAATACTATTTACGATGAATATGTCTACAGTGAGAGTTTCACACATCAGCAGGCATCTGAATACTTCAATTAGTTTTAATCAACTCCGTGCCTCTGTCGGGATAACGTTTGATGATGATATTCACAAGCTCTACTAATTCTCAGTCAACGATTCCTGAAAATTGAATGGTGTTCCGTCACTAACCATCAGTAGCTCCATATGAAAATCGAAACTTGATACGATGGGTCGTCAGTATGATTTGACGAGGAAATAAGAATGCAGCCAACCAGCTCCAATTCTCGAGTTCATCTTGCACATGGAGAATCGAGGCAGAGGAACAAGCATGGACGATCAAACAACCCGCGGCATATCTAGGCCCCCAGGCGGTCTCATACCCGAAAATCCCAGGGTACTAAGGACACAAGTTCCCGAGCACTAGTTATTGAGTGCTGGAACTAATGGAAAGACTGGTCATTTAGGAACCAGTGCAGGAGTCAGAAGAAAGAATCGAGATGAGGGCAATGTAGAAGCAAATATTGCTTTGAGAATGATGAGATGGATCTACTGCTCTTTCGTAGAGCAAGCCAGAAGTCTTGGGTCATAGACTCCGGAGCCTCTTTCATGCCACAATTCTGCAGAATTGCCTAGAGGAGTACACAACCAGGTAATTTTGGTAAGGTGTACCTTGCAACGTCACCTACGAGTAAATCAGCACGAGAGTTGTGGAGATAAATATAAATAGATCGTATGGAAGCTGAAGGATGTCAGGTATATTCCAGCCCTGAGAAAGAATTTGATCTCAATCTCAGTGGGCAGGCTGGCAGATGAGGGATAACAACAACGAAATTCATTGGCGATGAATGGAAGTATCAATGGGTGTACTAACGATTGTGCGAGGTAAGAAAAGCGGAACATTTTTCTAACCTTCAATGTCTCCATGTCTATTTCAGTTGCATGCGGAATGACGACAAGAACATCTTCTGACTAACCAAACGACTTTGGTCCATGACGAGAAGGGACTCAGGGTGAATGCTTCAATAGGAAAAATTGAGTGGTCTACAGTCCGTGCAAGGTTACATGTGTGAGGATTGTATAGAGTCAGGAAATATAAAGTGTTAGTTCTAGATAAACACCCATGAATGTGTTGGGTCCACATCAGGCATAATACCGAGAATCCTTAGGTGGAGGAACGAGTGAAGCAGATCGTCACACCACCATCTCCTACTCCAGCTCCGGAGCTTAGGAGATCTACTCGGTCCCATATACCAGACAGAAGGTATATTGATTACTTACTTCCTATAGATAGAGGAGTGCCCGAATGCTATAATGAAGCATGTCAGATGGCAGATATGAGCAAATGGGAGCTTGCGATGAAAGATGAGATGAAATCCCTCACCTCCAACAGAATGTGGAAGTTGCTCAAAGGCCTTCATAACAAGTGGGTGTACAGAATCGAAGAGGAGCATGACGGCTCCAGAAGGTACAAGCCTCAGTTGGTAGTGAAAGACTTCGAACAGAAGGACGGGATTGACTACACCGACATTTTTACACCAGTTGTGAAGATGACAGCCATCAGATTAGTTTGTAGAATTCGAGCAGACAGGAAGGTGGCGACTACAGAAAAACTGAAGTTGTGTTCAACTTCAGTTGGTCTTCATGCTTGAAGACACATGTTATGAGCACATCATTTATTCATGATACTCTGGTTGAGAAGGTGTCTCTATTTCCAAGTGAGAGATTGTTAGAGATGGAGCCAGAAACACAGCTAGAGACGCATTGAGATGAGCCAGAAAACATATGGAATTTATTCTCCATTTAATCTATTCTTTTAACTTCAAATTTGTGATTAAATTGTATTGATTATCATTTAAAATCCAAGCCTATATAAAGAGGCTGTGGAAGATATTGTATAAAACAATAGCTCAGAATAGCACAACAGTGCAGAGAGAGTGCACAGAGAAGCTGAGAGGAAGAAGGGAAGGAAGAGAGAGAGAGAGAGAATTGTAACATTGTTCCGGCGAGTTATTGAATAGTTAGTATGTGCCTCCGTGGAAGTAGGTCGTTCTTGACCGAACCACGTAAAATTCTTGGTGTCATTCTCTTCTGGATGCTCACAGGATCCTAACATACTTAAATTCCCAATAATAATACAATGGGAATAGGGAATGCGCATGAAAGAAATAACAAGGCCCAAATAGCATGCTAAAATTGATTTTCGTGTTTACAAGGACCTAACATGACCGAAAATGATTCGTTTGGTTATATAATCCAAAGGGTATGTACAATCCTCTAAGTGTATTAGACATGTCGAAAAATATCAAACTTAAAAATGAATCCTAATAGAGTAGTTTAGATAACATAATAGATTCGAATTAAACTTGTTATAAAAGAAAACTTGATTTTCGTGGTTACAAAGACCAAAAATGACTTAACATATCGAGGGGAACCAACCTCTTTGCGGATAGTACAAGATCAAAATAAAAAACGAGTTTTAGTCGAAAAGTTGGACAATAAAATACCTTAAACAAAAATTTTGCAAGAAAAAAAAAAACTTGATTATGATTGGTTTGTGTAAAATTCCAAGGGCACTAATCCTCGAGGTCTTGAACTGAAAAATCTTGTTAATTTTTTTACTTTATTTTGTGGTTGCAAAAACCCAAATTGGCCAACTTCATCTATTTGACTCAAAAACAAGTCTTGGTTGAGAAGTTTTACAAAAAAGATAAAAAAAAATGTTAAAAAAAAACAACAATTACTTTATTTTTACAAACATTTTAATACTTTTAAAAATTGTGTTGAACATCTTGAGCTAAATTTCACGTCATTTTCTTTTACTAATCTTAGATGTTCAAAAGTATATATAATGGTTGGGCACGATTAGTTGAATGAATTAATAATATTTGATATGCACTTGGGATATTTAAAACTTGGAGAGAGTTTACATATCGAATTAGAAATGCGCAAATAAAGAAAAAGATAAAAAACATATTAATTATTATTTTTATTTATGACGCTTTTTAATTGTCAAAAGTAGTCCTTTCATTTTATTTTTTTAGTATTTTTGAGCTTTTTAAACCATGACAAATAATAAACTACTCTATGCTTTTCAAAACCATTGCAAATAGTTTGCAAATTCAAGAGAGTATGGAAATGAGATATCATATTTTGCGTGAATTCTTTATTTTATAGAATATAAGATTTTTAGTACATGATAATGAGATATCGAGTACATTACGTTTTCATAAATATTGAAAATCCTATCAATCAAATGCTGTTGAAAATACAATCTAATATCAATTGGGTTTTATGTAAAGACCAGATGGAGTCTAGAAATCATCTATTCTTCGAATGTGAGGTCGGGAGGACTATCTAGGAGAGTTCTATGGAAGACATTATCTTTTCTACGAGTAGCCATAAGTGGGAAGATACCATAAAATGGATTGTTGGCTTGCGTGGATGTTTGAGGCTGAAGGTCAACAAAATATGGGCAGCCACTGTCTATTATATGTGGAAACTTATGAATGATGTTGTTTTCAGGAGAGATAATGAGGTTCTAGATAGACCAATTAATAAGACTATTGTTGATATTAGAAGATACATGGTCGATTGGTGATGTTACATTTTCTTGGATTTTATATCTGTAATTTTCTCGTTTGGTTTTAATGAAACTTTATATTTTCAGAAAAGAAAGAAAGAAAGAGATTAGTAGTATATATCATTGAGCTACATGTTTAGTTATTTTTTTTTTCTTTGAGTGTTAGATGTAGACTTGTAGTATTCATTATTCAGTAAGCCCAAATCTGTAATGGGCCAGCCCAATTGCCCAAATTCGTAATTCCCATAGCCCAGCCCACTGCCTTGGCCCTTACCTCATTGCCATTTCCCTTCAGTTTCAATGTTTCACAGATCAAAATCACACGACATAGACAAACCCTAATCCGTACGAGTCTCCAGACCCTCCACTGCCCTCTGGCTCTGGGCTCTGAGACTGAGCTCTCTATCTCCGGCGGACGGCGGCATGCTGTGACTGCTCGGTGCTCATTGCTCCATCTCCGGCGGCAGGTTGGCCAATTTAAGATCCTAACGGCATACGGTTCCATCCAATTTCAAATGTATTCAATACCCGGCATTTTGCCTGAGATTTTATTTTTATATTTTTATATTTTATAAAAAAGTAGAATTAGAAATTTTAATTCTACATAAAATAATAAATAACTTTTTTTGTAAAATATAATAATTTATTTTAAATTATGATTGATTTACATCACTCATGGCAATTAAGAAAACAGTCAATTTACTAAAATGACTTTTACGTTAATTATATTTTAAGTAATAAATGATATTTTGGTAGTTTTGAATTCACCGGTTTCCCTTTATATTAAATAGTATAATTTGTTGAGAATCCATTCCAAGATGTCATATTAAATAAAGTCCAGCAAAATACTAAATTTAATAATTTAATATAAGATTTTAATAATATAAATATTATTTTATTTTATTAAATATTATTCTCTAAGAGATATTTTAGTAAAACAAGATATTAATATAGATTATACATTTTTTCTTAAAAAGTCAAAAAAAAAATTAGGTAAAATAAACAAAGGATTCAGAAGTCAGTAATTTAGATATTGATTTTTTTTTTTTCTCCAGAACACTGATATCAGCTCTCAATAATTTTCATACCCGAACTTTGTTTTATTATTTGTTTTCTGAATAATACTTAAAAAATAATTTTTTTTCTAAATATTATTATAAAATTTTATAATTAGTAAATTTGAAATTTTATGTATAGCTTTATGCATTATATATTAAGCTAAGTTGAAATACAATATATTAAAATCACACTTAGTCATCCTATAAATTATTTTTTAAAATTTTTATAAATGATAATATGATTATGATGTACGCTATTGTCATCCATTTGACTGGGTCGGTCTGACCGGTGAACCGGCTGGGCTGCCGGTTCTCCGCTGGTTTGGTTTCGTCCCGGCGGGAAAGAGGTAAAGTAAAACGAGAAAGGGCGGGAAAGAACGGTTCGGAACAATCGCTATTCCAAACAAAATCATATTAAAGGGCGCTGCCTCTCGGAGTATCGCTTCTACAGTAAGGTTCAGACTCTCAGCCTCTTTCAAACAAAAACATTTTGTGCGCACATCTGCGATCAAATGGGTAAGAAGAACAAATCTAGGGTTTCCAAAGGCGCCGCGGAAGAGCAAGAAGAGCAAACCCAGGAGGATCTGAATCAATCGTCCTCTGTTGAGAAGAGCTTGTACGAGGTACGCTATATCATCATCGTCATCACCATGGTATTTTGTGTTGCTGGGTTTGTCCTGGATTGGGATTTAGGTTTGGGGATTTGTCTTTTATTTCTTCATAATAACTTGTCTTCTGCGTTAAATTTATTTTCTTCCTTTTTTATTTATTTATTTGGTGATGATATGTGGTTTGCTGAATGCTTGATCTGGGGCTGGAATCTGGATGTTAATTATAGGCATAGTTATTTAAACACATTTTCTCTAATTTTACTAATGGTAATGGGAATTAATACATCTAGCTCGATGTTACAATAGTTGGTCTTCTTCCTTTATAGCAATGGTAGTTGCTTTCACTTTGTTGCAACAATTCAACCAATGAAACCAAATGAAACACCATATGTCAAATTAATAGAATCTATAAACAATGGAGTAAATTATTAAACCAAAGAGATACCATAAAACGAATGGCAAAGTAGGAGGGAAAATGAATATAAAGATTTAGAAACTTATAGTTAATGACAGAAATTCCAGAAGAAAAAGGAGAGGAAAACACAAAAGAAATAAGAAACACCATACTATTTGCATTCCTGAATTATTACATTAAATTCCCACCATGTTTTGAAAACTTTAGAGAAAAATTTAAAATATCATATTATATAAATAAAAAAATTAAATTGCATAAATTTTTTTAAAAAAATTACCTATGGATTTAGATAGCGGAAATTAATTCCCAATGGATTGGGCTTGTTCTAGAAATGAAAAGCAGGGGTGCAATGTAACCCTGCTCTTGATACTTGATACATTTCAAGTATCAAGAGCGGTCTTAAGTCACAAGGCTCCCCATTTTATTGTGGTAGGAGGAGGGTTGTCATAATGTATGCAACCTTACCTTACTTTTATCTAGAGAAGCTGTTTCCTTGGACTCGAACTTGTGACCAAGCGGTCACAAAGGAGCAATCTTACTATTGATCCAAGCCTTGCCCTTATAGTGTTCAAGTATGTTTACTTTTTTGCTTTTTTTTAAAAAAAAATTCAGAGCAGCCTTTTCTACTCGAAGTCAATCATAGTTTCCAATTTCTCGAAATTCTTCATTTTGAAATTCAACTTGTGGAACATCTTTAAATTCTCTAAATGAAATGCATTTGCATCATTAACAAAATAAAATACGACATATGTCGCATGTGCATAAAAATCCAATGTATTTGGATGCTGTGTAAGACTATTATTTTGGAATTTACTATTCAGAAGCCTACTATTTAGATTCAAAGAAGAGAAAAAAACAAAGAAAATAATGGAAAATTAAAATAGTAACCTATTTTATAAATGTAGTCATACATTTTTCAAATACAAATATGCCCTATACATAAATCATCTGGCATAGAAGACACAAAAATAATGGAAAATTAAAATAGTAACCTATTTTATAAATGTAGTCATACATTTTTCAAATACAAATATGCCCTATACATAAATCATCTGGCATAGAAGACACAAAAAAATTCATTAGGGATTCATGTTAAGTGTTTGTGGTAGAAGTTGACTTAAAGAAATAGTTGGTAGATAATTCTTGTTAGGACATATTGTAGATTATATCAAATGACATGTGATGTGGAAAAGAATTTTTATCTAATAGTGAATACAAGCATATTAGCTAGAGCTTAACATAAACATATAGGTTTAAAATTTTCCCCATGTACAAGATTCATAATGCAATTTTAAAGAGCCATATATCATACCACTAATGCCTATTTGTTGATTTTGGCTACATTTAAATGCCTAGGATGAAACTCAAATTCAAGATGTCTATGGTTGCCTTGATGGAAAGATCTACGTAGATGGGGCATTGCCTTGTTGCTCACAAACTCAATGCCAAAATCCCAAGAGCTTGAAAGAAATTTAAAAGCAAAAAAAAATCAAAAAGAAAAGAATTCACCTTCAGAAAAGGTGGTGTCGTCAAAAAGTATGTGACCACCAATGTTGACTTCTTGTTTGCCTTGGTTTTTTCGCTATCACCATTGGCTCTGATATTGACCTTCACAACCTTGACCTTAACCTCACAATTATTCAACAAAATACGACAATCTTCAATCTTATGAGTTAGATTTTGTTTCTTAGAGGTGCCTTGTAAAGACACGACTTTCTATCATGTGTACCCCGATTGATGCAATCCATGTCTTGTTAGGGCACCCATGGTTACATGATCATGATGCGACCATCATGGTAGGGAAAACACTTGTGTGTAGGCCTAAAGATAATATCATTTTGATCCCTACTAAGCCCGCTCCCAAGGATTACAAGTTTAAGAACAAGATAGCCCAACTCCTAGTTTAAAGAAGCATGCACTTGCTACAATGTAGGGATTTTGAGTGAGAATTTAGATAACACATGTATCTTAGCAATCATTGGCCGATAAATTCCTTTTGAGGATTGAGAATATCCATGTGAGGATACACTCAAGGTAGGGTATTGGTAGTTGAGTTCTTAAAATCTCAGATATAGTACCCACTGAGCTTACTAGTGAGCTATCACTTATGGGGGACATTCAACATGCCATAGATCTCATTCTAGGTTCACAGTTCTTCATTTGCCTTATTGGATGAACCTAAAAGAGTGCTAAATTAAATATATATATATATATATATAAATAGGATAAGTCCTTGAGAAGGGCTTTTAGGGACATAACGTTAGTCCTTGTGCACTATCAACTCTTCTAGCTTTGAGTAACGATGGACCTTGTAGGATATGTGTGGATAATATAGCCATTAATAAAAGAACTATGAGGTTTCCATCCCTAGGCTTGAGGATATGCTTGACATGCTAGCTGGCTCTAGTTGGTATTCCAAGATTGATCCGTCTAGTGGATATCACCAAATTTGAATTTGGCCAGGAGATGAGTGGAAAATTGCCTTGAAGGCCAAAAATGGTTTATTTGAGTGGTTGATCATGCCCTTTGGACTTTCTAATGCTCATTCCACTTTTATGAGTGTTACAAACTTTCTGCTCATGTTTTGCAACCCGACATAGGAAAATTTATTTTGATGATATATTGGTCTATAATAAGACTAGGGGGGGGGGACTTGATATGTTTTCCTAAGGTCTTCCTCACTTTTGAGGGAAGTGTAGTTGTATGTTAATCTCAAGAAGTGCAACTGCAAATATTCTTGTGTTCTCTTTCTTGGTTTTGTGGTCTTTGTGCAAGGAATAGCCACTGATTTTGATTAGGTAAGAGCCATTAGGGAGCAACCTGAGCATAGGACTATTGTTGTGTGTAGCTTCCATAGCCTAGCTACTTTCTATAGGTGATCATAAGGCATTTTGGGACCATTACAGTTCCCATCATTGATTTTATAAAGAGGAGTTCATATAGAGGGAAGATGATTGGCTTGTGCTTAGGAATTTGCACTTTAGTAGAGTTTTTGAGGTTGCTTATGATGTCTTTAGGGTAGGTACAAATGGAGTTTTGACTTAGGAGGGATTTAGTAGAGTTTGATGCCTCTAGGGTTAGTATAGGCAGAGTTTTGAGTTAGGAGGGATGCCCTCTAGCATTATTCAACGAAAAACTCTCTAATGCTAAGCAAAGGTACAACTATATGATAAAGAGTGGGATCTCTCCAACATTGAAGATATTATTTGTTATACCAAGAGCTTGTACTCTTTTTTTACCATCTTGCTTTGCAATATTTGAGTTCACGCATAAGAAGTTGAGTGCTAAGTATGTTATTTGGGTTGAGTTTCTTAATTAATATATTTTTGTTAAATCATCGTTTTGGTGTTGAGAATAAGGTAGCTGAAGTCCTGAGTAGAGTAATGGTTCTTCTTCTTATCATGAGAGCCTAGATCATTTGGGTTTGATATGAAAGATGAGTATATTACTTGTCCTAATTTTGAGTGTACCTTTTTAGAGGTCAGTGAGGGCGATCATAGAGATTTTGTAGATTTTTTCATCCATGAAGGTTACCTATTTAAGGGTGCTAGGTTATGCATTCCTCATACTTCTTTTAGATATCTGTAAGTTTGGGAGTTGCATGCTGATGGGTTAGCTGGTCATGTGGGAAGGGATAAAACCATTTCCTTAGTTGAGGATAGGTTTTATTGGCCTAGATTGCTAGGATACTATCTCAATCTCGTACGTGTTAGTTAGCCAAATCTAGGAGATATGACATTTGTATTTATTCGTCTCCTACATTGCCTTACATACCCTGGAGAGGCTTGAGTATAAATTTTGTTATTGGACTCTCTAAAATAGCCTAGGGACATGATTCTGTTTTTGTTGTTGTTGATAGGTTTTCCTAGATGACACAATTTTATCCATTATGACACTTTTGATCTTATGTGATAAATTTGTTGTATAAAGAGGTAGTCAAATTGCATGTTTTTCCAACTTGCATAGTGTTTGGTAAGGATATCAAGTCCTCTTGTCACCCATGGAAGATAGTTTGGAAAATGTGTGGTACTCGCTTGATGGTTTCTTTTGCTTGTTGGTGAACTACTTTAACTATGTAATGGGATAAAAATAGGGCAATTAGGACTTGGTGCTATCCATTGTTAAGTTTGCTTATAATATTTCTGTGAATAGTCCATGTTTAAAAGTCCTTTTGAGTGTATATTGGGTTACAAAACCTGTGCACCCATTGTTATTTTGCCTCCAAATGCCTATATTTCATAGGAGTCCTTTGCTTATCTCATCCATGACTTGCATGCTGAGGTTAGGATTAGAGTTAGAGACTTTAATGTGGATGATAGTATCATGGTCTGCATTAAACTTGAATGTTACCCGAGAAAATCATTTAAAAAGCTCCATTCCCTTTTTGTTGGCCCTTTCTTTATCTTTAAGAAGCTTGGAACTAATGCTTATTTACTTGATTTACCTACTCATATGACCATTAGCCTAGTTTTTAATGTGGAGTTTGACACATTATTGAAGCACCTTTGAGCATGTTGCTTTGGCATCTGGTACTTTAGGGACAGCAATTTCTCAATTTCCATCTATTTCTTGGCCCTAGAAGACAGTGGAGTCTATTTTGGATGATGAGTTTGCACATCTCTTGAGGTTGGTTTTGACTTTACTTGATTCAGTAGAGAGGTAGTCTCAATTTAGATACTACATGACTTACTTGATGATGCTTCCATGAGAGCTCCTTCACTCTTTGAAGCTGAATTCCTTTCATCAGGGGCAATAGGACAGAGGAGCACCTACATCTTTTAGGCTGCCCATTTGTTATACTTAGGCATAGATTTAGGAAATTATGCTTGTTTAAACTTTTCTTCGTATTGTAATTACCTATTTTGTTGTGGTTTTTATGTAAATGTGTTTAGTTAGGTGTAGGCATAAACATTTGGCTTGTAAGTTGTTTGAGACACTTATCCATTTGAATCAGGTTGCAATTCCATTCTCCCCCCTCCCCACTCACCCCTCCTCTTCTTTCTCCTTCCTCCTCCCTTTTTCTTCCTTTTCCTTTTCCCCTTCTCTTTCTGTTCTGTTTTGTACTCCTCTGTCAGTCTCTTTCCCCCATTTTGTTTCTCTAATCTATCTATAAACCTTTCTGTTTCTTCTCTCTCCCTTCTTCTGTCTTCTTCTTTCCTCTTTTTCATTTTGTGCCTCTCCCCCAAATCAATTTCTTTAATTCTGTTTCTTATCTGTACTCTATTAATAAGACAACAATAAATTGGTGACTTTGTCAAAGTACTTGCACTATTTACAAATCAAAAATATAAAATATATATTTTTAAAAGCTTGGTAGGATTCACGGTAATTCTAAAGGCCTAAATAGAAGTCAACCATGAGGTCCCATTGTGCTCATCATCATCATCATTAGGATGAAGGTTTAGTGCATAACTTGATCACTCCAATGCTGAAGAAGCTATTGCTGCTAAGATGTTGCCAAGTCACTTTTGACGATAGTGTAGTGGTTTCTGAGAAAGGAAGCATTTGTTGTTGCTGCTGCTGGTTTTGTGCCAGTTTTGGTGGTGGCCTAACCAATGCATAGGATATCAAACCTCCACAGAAATTGCAACTGCAATGGGAAGATATTGACAATTGAATTCCTGGATGATGTGGGACAGCATCAAGGATCAGCAGCCAAAGGGATAAATTAGAATAAATTGAAGATAGGAAGGAAGGGGAAGAGAGGTGAGAGGAAAGAGGAGATAAAAAGGGGAATGATGTTCACTTCAGTTCAAATTCATCAACAACTACCTCCTACATGGTTTTGGCACACTATTTAAGAAAGTATCTAATACATGAAATAACACATATACCCCTAAAGCTAGATGAAATTATGCACTCCAAAAAACACAAGTATTACAAACATGCCCCTAAATACACATAAACCTGTACTAATTAAACAAATATAATGAACTAATTAACTAAACACACCAACCTTGTCCAATTCTTATCCATTAATCTCCAACAAGGGTCAACCCATGGTTTGGCTTCTTGTACTACATCAAATCTTCAGCATCAAATTTTGAAATGTTGGAGGACCATAAGTAAGAAGCAAATGTGAATTCGTCAAAAACCGGCGCTTGAGTGGTATGAGAAACCATGTTCCAGACAGCACCATAGACTTGAATTGAGAATTTGCATCAATGAACATATTGGGGATGATAAACTCAACAATAGGAATGTTTGAGACTTTGGCTGTCTTCAAACACATGCATATCCTTGCTTGTAGTGTCTACAGGTTGAGTGATTGTGACCGATTCTTTATCCTTGTTGATTGGTAGCACAAGCTTCAAATTGAAAGACATATTTGTTCTCATGTCCTTGAGTCACACCCAAATCATCCAACCAAGGAGTACATAGCCAATAATTGTGGGGTATGATATCACACTAAACGTATGACAAATATTTACCCATTTGGATAGGAGCCTAACATCTTTCACAAAACATGTAAAGTTATCAAACCAAGATATCCAATAAGGCTCTAGATGAGGTTCCGGATGAAGTTGCAGATGAGTGATCCCATTTGTTTTTGTTTTTTTGATTAAGAAAGGGACAAAATCATATTTTGGGAAACCCCTTTTATAGAAATGACATTCATAGGACATATTCTATCAATGATGATTTTGCAAACATTTCCTTCATGCTTGAGAAAGTTGTGAAAAAGCTTAAAGTTAATACCAAAGTATGACAAATGGTGTTCCTTTTTCCAATAATTTGTCACCATGTTGCAATCATATATCACCAAGGATCCTTAAACAATTTGCTAACAATCCTCAATTTTTATTTATGAAAACCACAAATAACTCCCAATTTTCAAGAGCTATCTTCAATTCACCTTTGATCTTGTGCTGAAATGAAACAAATTCACTTTGAAAATTCACAAAATGCAGCTATAAAACCTGATTTTTTATGCTGGCAGCAACAATTTCTCACTTTTCATACCAAATTATAAACTTGCTTGCAAAAAATCAGCTCTGCAATTAAAATATCATGGAAGAAACCCAAAATATCGTGGCTGGATCAATTTCTTGCAAATTTGGAAAACGCAAAAGACATTGGTAGACTTACTCATGCACATCGCCGGTGCGTGGGGTTGTGTGCGCCTTTGGTGAAGGTCCTTCAGTGATATTTCAGGTGAGGGTGGATCAAGGGGAATACAGTGGTGTTGGTGGTATGATGAGAATAGGATGTTAAGGATATTGAAGGGCTGATGACTAGACAATCTTCTGCTGGTGCGTGGGACCACACGTGCTGATAGGGTTTTGTGTGGTTTTGTTTTCAATTAGATGGGTGGTGTTGCAGGATGGTGTTTGGAAAGTGGCTTTCAAAATAAAGGGGCCTAATTGTGATTTTCAAGAAGTTACAGATGAACAGTGCGATTGGAATCAGAAATCAGAGGGAGAATTGAAAGGATGTTGTGGGAGAGACACCGAGAAAGGAAATAAGAGGAAGAAATAAGAAGGGAGAACGAAGAGGTGTTACAGAATAGGAGGAGGTGTTACAGAATTGTAGGAGGAGGAGAGAAACAAAACTAGCAAAGCAGAATTATAGAGGTTGCTAGACAGAACAGAGCAGACAGAACGAGAAAAAAAAGGAGAAGAAAGGAGGGAGGAGGAAGGAGGAATGAGGGGAGATACAAGAGAGAATACCACATTCACTTCAATTCAAATTCATCAACTGCCTACAACATCACTTTCACACACTATTTATAAGAAAACCTCTAAGGCTCTAACACATGAAATTACACATATACCCCTAAAACCAGATGAAACTACACACCCCCCTACAATACAGAAGCATTGCAAACAAGCCCCCAAATACACATGACGCTGTACTCTTTAAACTAGACAAACATAACAAACTAATTAACTAAAGACAACAACTCTTGTCCAATTCTTATCCATTAGTATCCAACATGGGTCAACCCTTGGTTTGACTTCTTGTCCTAAATCACTGGATAACCTGCAACTAATCATTTTAACCAGTGAAGTCATTGACCATTGATCTATTTAAATGGTCTCTCTCTCTCTCTCTCTCTCTCTAATTCCATGGAAATTCTACAGGTGACTAATATAAGGCCCACCCAGGAGAGTTTAATGTTGAAAAAAAAAACAAGCTATAGCACCCTCTAAAACTCACAAATGTGCGTCATACTATTCTTGAGTTCCATCTTTTGTAGATGTCTCCAAACTAGGAGAATTGGAGATCTAATGAGGGGTAATGAAAAGGACTGGTGCAAGCTCTAATTGTGAATTTAGATACATAATTTTCTTCTTCACTGCCATAAGTTTAGTAAAAGATCTTAATAATGAAGTCCCAAAAATCCTGTAATTGAGAGGGGGAGAGAGAAAGAGTGTGTGTGTAGCCTGGTGCCAGTTCCTTAGGAACCCAGCCCAAAATCAATGTGAGTTGAATTAGGAAGTGGACTGAATGAGGCTTCTTGGAGAGGTGTTTTGGCAATGGTTGGTACAAAGGCAAAAATGCACCTTACATGTTAGGATGACACATTGACAGCCAAAGATATGCACATGTAGACAACTAATCGTATGTATATATATAGTGTAATTCAACCAACAACATACCCATTTTCCCATTGTATGGCACTTTTTATTTTTCTAGTGAAGTTTGACAATAATTCATATACTTGTGTTGATCTTAATGAACAGCTCTTTTTGGATTGCCTTTGTAGATTGTATCATGTGCACTTGGTGGATGCTTCGATAGTCTATTATTGTTTGTTGCCATTTTTTTGGTCTACATAGATATAGAACCTAGTGATGATGTGAAGATGGAACTCAAAAGTAGTTTGTTATTTTGTGTTTTCATTGTTTTGTTTAACTAGAAATAGTCTATGTTGTCATCAAACGTGTATTCTGTATTGCTGCTTGCACCAAACTAGTGGTTGATAGGAAGTAAGCACTTTCTCATCCAAGAAAAAATTGAAGCAACCAAGAGACCAAGAACAACCTGCGAACGAGGGGGAGGGAGAAAAAGTGTTCTATTGTTGTCTTTTAGGCACTCTTAGGCACAAAGTTTTATTTTTCTTAGTTTTTCTCATCTACAAGGGTATTTGGTGCTTGCAAGAAGTTGGAATTCTTCTATATGGGGGTGGGTTCATCAAGCTTGTAAGTTGAAAGTTATTTTGTTTATTTCTTGTGTAGTAATGTTCTTTTGTTCTTGAGATTTGATTGTTGTGGACCTCTTGTTCTTAATTTTAATTGATTGGTGGATTTTGGGTTGCTGCCTCATAGTTTTCCCCTTCTTGGAATGGCTCTCCACATAAATATAATAATTCTTAGTTTCTTGGTTGTGTTTTTGCAACTCCTATTGTTTTATTGGTTGTTTATTATTTACTGGGCTTGTGTCCATAACTTACTACTTTGGCGCCTATCCTTCAAGGTGTTTAATAAAATTCTCAAGTGAGCGATGGAGTGAATACTAGCATGCTGAGCATAAGTGGAACCAATTGGAGAATGTGGAAGGCCCATGGTGTTAGAAGTGTTTTATTAAGGAGATGTATGCTCCCATGGTGTGGCATGACAAGACTAATAAGCATGTGTTTGATGAGGAATTGAAACTCACGTCTTGACAATGTGTTGGTTTCATTTGATAATGGATGGAAGACTGTTTTTCACCGTGTGATGAATGGGACATTAGCTAGTGTACTTTGGAAGAAACTTGAAGACATATACGAGAAAAGGAGCTAAGAACAAGCTTTATTTGTTTAAAAAGCTTCTTAACTTGAAGTAGAAGGAGGTCACACCAATGGGAGACGACTTGAGTCAAATGCAAAGATACATGAATCAACTTGCAACCATGAAGATGGAGTTTGATTGATTAATTTCAAGCTCTACTACTAGGCTTGTTTTTAGATAGCTTTTATGCATTAATGTTCAAATTTTTTATCTCAACCAAATGCTATTGTGACATTGATATGACTAGATCTAGTTCTGTTTGAAAATGAGACTGACCATATGGAGAGAGATTGTAGATTTCTTCTTCTTCTTATTCGTCTTCTTCTTTTATGTAAAGGTGAAGGCCAATAGGAGCATAAAGTCACAATCATAATTTCTTTGATGGAGAATGATGATTTTATTTTCTTGTAATGAAAGTTGCCTTGGTGCTACATATAAAGACATTGGGTTATCAATCATGGTGTTTCATGTCATTTTATTCCACGAGGGAGAATTTGGATTTGTGAAGTTGGCTAACAAGGGCATTGGAGAAATTATGGGAATTTGTAATATTTTCTTTGTTTTAATTTGGGTAATAAGCTGATACTAAAAGATGTGAGGCACATTCCAGATCTACGATTCAATGTAATCTCTAATGGCAAATGGGATGATGAAGAATTTAAAACACATTCACTTAAATGGGCGATGGAAACTTATTAGGGGAAATCTTACCATAGCTAGGTGGAGGAAAGAGTAGTATGCTTTAATGAACACAAGCTAAAAGTGTGCAACAACACAATATCAATATCATGGAGAAAGAAACAACTATGGATCTATGCTTGGTCACATGAGTGAGAGCCCTTATTTCAAATGTCAAAAGTAAGTCTTTAAATAGTAAACTAATTGTATTCTTGGTAAAACTAAATAATAAATAAAGTTTCACTGTACCACTTTTGGATATGATGCTTCCAGAAAGGTGTGGGCTATGCTATGAAACACAAGGATGAAGTTCAATGTATCTTCCGAGTACATTGATGCTGAAGTTGAAAGGGGAATTGGAAAGCCTTCAAAATGCATTTGATCTGGAAATGGTGGACAATGTAGAGGTCCATTTGAAGAATATTGCAAAGAGCATGATATTTGATGTGACAAACAGATTTTGGTATTTCTCAACATAATAATGTGGCAAAGAAGATGCATTATACCATTTATGAGAAAGTTCAGTGTACATTAACTGACAATCATTTTTTGGGGTGAGGCTGTGCACACCACTTGCTATTTTTGCTTAATAGACCTTCAAAACCTATGGATGAGGATTACCGAAAGTTCTAGATAAAGACATAGTTCCAAATTTTAGCACATAATTTGTAACTTCCCAATCATTATGCCAGAAGGGTGGTGGTGACTGTCTGTCATTAGGCCCACTGATACATGCCATCCATACCTGTGTTGTAATCCTTCCCGACTTTTTTCAACTCTTCTCTGAGCTATGTTGTTTTAAATTTTGCGTTCTAATTTGAAGTGGAGCAAGAGATATTATGTAAAAAATTCATTATTTGTAGGTTCTTGGAGTGGAAAGGACAGCATCCCAACAGGAAATAAAGAAGGCATATTATAAGTTGGCATTGCGGCTCCATCCTGACAAGAATCCTGGCAATGAGGTGAAAGTTGATTTTCTGTGATCCCAAATAAATTCTTCTCATAACTATTAACCAGGCAGTTTTTGATTTGTAACTGTTAATCTTTCCTTTCTACAGGAGGCCAAAGAGAAATTTCAGCAGCTGCAGAAGGTAATATCAATTTTGGGTGATGAGGAGAAACGGGCACTCTATGATCAGACTGGTTGTGTGGATGATGCTGTGAGTGATTACTGAAACATTTTGTTGTTTTTCTAGACTAGATATTGTGCAGGCATTTGGGTGTCCCAATGGAAATATGATCTTCCTTCATTTTCTATAGCGTTTGGGAGGCACCTATCCATGCTGTAAAATTTACTTGTTATAATCATTCAAGTTACTGTGGATTATGGATATTTTTGTGGCATCAGCAAAAAATGAAGGAAATGGTGTATGATACCATTTATTGATAGCTCAACAATGCCCTGATTCATATCACGAAAGATATTAATTTGCTATGCAAAAAAGCTAGGCTCCATAATACAATGGAATGGTTTTATTTCATTGGAGCTTTCTATTGATATGGAACAAAGTGCCTTGTACCTTACTGCCACAGAATTTTGTGTTCATCAGGATCTTGCAGGGGAGGTGGTCCAGAATTTACACGAGTTTTTCAGAACCATGTACAAGAAGGTTTTTATCTTGTTCTGATTGCTTTCCTAATGCAATTTCATTATTTTGTACTCTGGAGTTTAATAGGAGATCATATATATATATATATATATCAATTGCAGGTTACCGAGGCGGATATTGAGGAATTTGAAGCAAACTATAGAGGATCTGACTCAGAGAAGAATGATTTGATTGATCTGTACAAGAAGTACAAGGGTAATATGAACAGGTATGAGAGTAATACATTTCCCAGTCTATAGCATGGTTTTAAATCGCGGTAGCGGGTAGCGTAACGTAACGGTAACAGGTGTAACGGGAAGCAGGAGTAGCGGATGTTACATAACGGGAAGCGGGTGTAACAGCCGTGAATTTTTTTGAAGCACGCACAACCTTGTGCATATTACCGTACTTGCATGTTTTAAGCTTTTGGCCATTCTTAGAAAGGGTTTTAGTGTATTTTGGACCCTTTAGTTCGAGTAACTAAGTTATTTGGTAAGGGCAACGAGTTTACATTTGTTTTAAACCATCATTGATAGAAAATTATGTGTGCACGTATTTATACTTCTCATTGTTCTTATCTGTGATAAATTCTTATGTGTGCTAAATGAATTAATAAAATAAAATACATTATACACTCCATTAATCTATTAGACACATAAGACATATGAATAATATAAATATAAAATAGCTAGAAAAGAAAGAAGGTTGAAGTTGAAAAATAAAGAACATAAATATCACATTACTAATATTATTAAAAAAAAAAAATTCCTAACAAGTTAGTATTTCGAAATTGTTAATTAATGCATCTATTGTGAATATTTAAAGAAAAAGTAAATTTTGTATCATTGTCATCCTCATTATAATCTTTTCCCCCTCTTGCCACTTGGAATATTGAGAATGATATGTGAAAGAGAGAGAAAAAGTGAGAAGAAAAAGTAAAAAATAAAATATTTTTTTGGTGTAACAGTCCTAGAGCGGTTACGTAACGGCCGTAGCGGCCTTTACGTAACGGTCGCGGTCCGTAACGGCCGCTACGGTCGTGATTTTTCTTCCCACCGATTTCGCGGTATGTAACGGTATGGGTAACCCAAAAAACCTTTACGTAACGGCGTTACGTAACGGTCGCGGCCTTTATTTAAAACCATGGTCTATAGGCCCAATGATATGAGACTAACTGATTTCTTTTTTCAGGCTCTTCTGTTCAATGCTCTGCTCAGATCCTAAGCTGGATTCACACCGATTCAAGGACATCATTGACGAAGCAATAGCTGCTGGTAAGGTCTTTACTAGCTGTTATCATGATGAGTTGGTTTGACACTTGAGTTCTGAGGTGATTCTTTACGTAAATAATAAATCTCCTGGTTGAGGCATACTGCATATGTAGTGCTTGCTGTCTATGCAGTGTTTATCTTGCTTTTGGTTTATGCATGATGACAGATACCTGGATATAAGAATGTTTGACGTCTTTGGTGGCATTGATGTTTGTCTGATGACACTGCCATTTATTTCATGAAACTAAATGCATCCTACCTCTCTCATGCAGAGGAGCTGAAGGGAACCAAAGTGTACCAGAAATGGGCTAAGCAGGTGTCTGAAACAAAACCACCCACAAGTCCTTTAAAAAGAAGGGAGAAGTGAGTTGTCTATGATGTGTTTCTGTTCATGATTTCATGTGCTATTTTAATAATTGAATAATACTCAAGAACTTAAAAATTCAATGCATTTTATTACAGGTCTAAGAAACAATCAGATGCAGATTTATTTGCAGTTATATCTCAGCGCCGAAGTGAGAGGAAAGATCGATTTGATTCGTTGTTCTCGTCTTTGGTGTCTAAATACGGTGGGGGTGGACAGGCTTCAGAACCTACTGAAGAAGAATTTGAAGCTACACAGAAAAAACTTGACAGCAGGAAGGCCACAAAAAAATCGAGGCGAAAGTGACTAATGTCTTGTGACTTCGCTTCTAAATTGTGTGTAAAAATTTGCCTCATAAGGATAATGTAAGATGGCTTCACTCTATTTTAATTATTAAATGCTGTTTGTGGATTCTTGTGAACTGTTTCCCTGCAACAAATTTGTTTTTCCTCTTTCATTTGCTAAGGTTGTAGGACAATTATTTACTTGGATGAAAGGACTGAGAAAATGGGGAGGGAAAGATACGATGACAATTAGTCCAATTCTTGAGTGTAAAGTAGATAAAATAGAAGGAAAAGTAAAGAAAGAAGATCAAATGGTGAGTTGGATTAGTTATTTTAATGAGGGGGATTTTTGGTGCAATAGAAAGAGTTGTCGGGACTTTTAGGTAACGGGTTTAGGATGTGAAAATAGCCTGTTGCAGGATCTTTATGCACAGGGTTGCCTTTTATTCTAAAGAATTAAGCATTCCTGTTCTTTATCATTTGAGGAAAAAATTTGATCTTGTTGGGCAATTTTGAGGCTCCAATTCTCCCCCCTCCAGATAAACAAGGGGTAAAAAAAAAAAAAACCCCTTTTTCCTTCCAATCCATTTTCTCTTTCTGCCTAAATGAAATTATTGTGAATGGGCGGCCATTGCTACGCTTCCAAGCTAAAAATTATGTCTGAGAAGGCTGTGGGGTTTTGATTTCAAACTAAATAGTTATTAGATTGTGTTTGGGAGCATAAACTTTAATTGATTTTGAGGTTTATTTTGAGGTGATTAATGTCCTTTTCCATAACAAAAATGTTGGCCTCAACAAGGGGGGAGGAAGTTACATTTATATATATATATATATATATATATATATATATATATATATATTTATAAAAAGAAGGATACCGTGATTATAAGGCAAGCAATGAGATATTACATATAGAAAAAAAATTAAAGGCCTTCCAAAAACAACACCAATATCCAACTAAAATAGGAGTACAAGTCCAAGTAAATCTAAACAAGGACCTACTAACCAATAAAACATCCCACGCATCAAACTAAAGAAAAAAAGAAAAAAAACAAACATATATCAATACCAAAAGGAAATCAGTTAAACATATCTCATATAAGCTGTAGGAATTTAACTATTATTTGTAAACAAATTATTTCTCCCACAGCACCTTGTCAAGTCAAAGGGATTTTTCATGAATAAGGTGGGCATTAAACAAAGCCACTCTCCACCAGCTGTGAACGAGTTTGCCCAATTGGTTAATCAAATCAAACTTTATAAGAGTGGCAATTGTCGGTGTAATGGAAATTGAAAAGCACAGGCTGTGGACCATTTGGTCTTGGCCTTCCAATTTTTGACCTCTTAGGCTCTTAGCCATAGCTTTGGGTAGCTTTTGGCCTTTGTGGGTGGGGAGGTGGGCATGTGGGTGAGCTTAGCTTTGCCGACTCTAAAAGGTTCCATTTTTGTATAGCATCCCTAAAAACCCTAAGGCGGTAGGGTCCGAAATTTGTATTTTGTTTCTTTAGGTTCAGTTTGCCTGCAAAGGAAAAGCCATTTCTTGAGCTTATTTTCATTGATTTTCCCTTCTTGTGTTGTCTTTTCAGCGTATCTTTCTCCATAGACGTTCCATATATCTGTCATTTTCCCACTTAAATTTTCTGGGGAAAAAAGAAAAACGAAGGTAAAACGTTCTTATACTGTTGCAAGATTTCTTGCTTGAGAATTGAAGAAAGACGCAGCCTTCCGGATACTTATTAGTTTTGAGATACTTCTTTTTTCATCAATTTACCTTTAAATTTAAAGGCTTGGAAGAGGACGTAAGTATTCAGAAAATTAATCCGTTTGAAACTTGAAAAATGTTAGAGAGAGAAAAGAAAATATGAATAATTTTTTTTTATATGTTTGTTTGTCCAGGAAAGTAAGAAGAGAAATGGTAAATATACCAAATTAATGAGCAAAATTTTAATTCTATCTAATATGAACATTTGATTTTTCTTAATTTTAAATGATATTAAAATATTTCATTTTTAGTTGTATTTGACATGGAGAAAAAATATTATTAAGTTGTGACTCATATTCAGAAGATATACAGTTAAACACTATTATAAATTGGAGGGTTTAGAGGTTGGCACCAAGCCCTTTATGCTTGAGACATTCTTATCTGCTTAAACTAGTTAAGTGAGCCCTCGTAATATATTTGAGTCAAATGACAATGTGGCTCTATCTCATATTAGGGTATTTCGGGGTTTTCATATAAGACTATATATATACACATCGTAGTGGAGAGTTAAAATCTTAAGACAGTTTTTCGTCTGATAGTAAAAATTGTGCAGGGACTTCGTGAACGTAGATACTTTGTTAAATCACATAAATTCGTGTTCTTTTTCTTCCCTTTTGTTTTCTCTAATTTTCGCATTTGCCCTGCTTGTTTGTGTGTACATAATTTTAAGGCGTAATTTTACAACAAATTTTGAACCAAATGAACCCTAAATATTTAAAGAAGTCTAAAATTTGAAACCCCAAGAAAGATCGTAAATTTTTTTTGAAACCTCAAGAGAGGTGTGAAATCTCACAGTAGGTTAGTGCATTTTATCTCTTTTTATTAAAAAGCCCATATTTTACTATTTGGAAAGTTAAGGTTTGCATCCTAAACTTGAATCTGTATGAATTTGAAGAAAAGATATATACACCTTTATTAAATTTCTTATATATTTACACTATACAAATTCAAAATTTGAAATATATACTCCCAAACCACAAAGTATTTCTCACAATTTCTTGGGAAACAAACAGAGCCCTAGTGAAAGGAAAAACAGAGTGACCTGTTCGCTGTTTCATTGAGAGGAGTAGCGTGGAGTTGGATCTCACACATCCAAATCAAAAAGTTCATATATTAATTTATATTTGGGGCCAAACGTAGTTATCATTTGGTTTGGTGACAATGAACCAGAGATGACACTTTTCATGATCAAAGGAATCTAATCTCTTTTAAATTTAAGCAATGGAGGGCTATTTTATAGTAGGGTCTCCCACAAACTGTTGTGTGTATTAACACCGTCGGCAGCCTAATCACCACCGTCCAAACTGAGATCTAAAATTGTTGCTGGGACTACTTTAGCCATCTTCATAATGAATAATCCAGAATTAGCATATCTGTCTTTTTCTTTTCTTAAGCTATACTTTTTCTCATAGTCTTTCAAAGTTTGAGACCTAATTTTAAAATAAATATTTCAAACTTTAATCAAATATCTTTAAAGAAACTCGTGATCCGTGAATATATTAAATGTAAAAAAAAATACATTAATTTGAATACTTTAAGGATATGTATTTAATTAAGTTCTAAGACTTTTTTTGTTATATTAAAACTAGTCTTGTGCCCACCTTTCATTGCGTACTTTTAAACATAAAAAAAGTACTGTATTATGGGAGCCGGAGGGAGCCCGAAGATGCCATCGGAGGTGGAAGTGAGAGCCATTGCAGAGAAAGGTTTCTACTTGCCATCGTTCCTCTGCATTCTCCGAGGCAGATCGACGATCATTTAATAACTGTATAAACGTATACCTTTTAATAATTACATAAATGTATACCACTATATTTTTAATAAATCATGCTAATCATAACTGTCTGGTATAGCTAATAATACTGAAAAACCTACCCAAGATGAATAGTTAACTGATGTCATGTATTAACCCTTAGGACGAGTTGTGTAGCCCGAAGGCGGGACCTAACAATGGCTAGCCGACCACTGTCGAGTTAAAAATGTCTGTAAGTATGATGGACCCTCCACACCTTGGTCCGGACTGCCAGGTGGACATCTAAACTCTACACTGAAAGCCACATCGACTATCCATCTCCCACCCTCTTGTGGGGTGGTCAGCACAAGTCTGAACATAAATATCTGATCTATATAATTACGGTATCATGCTCCTGAAACTGAACTAAACTAACATCTGGGTTCTGATAACATATAATACATGATAATATAGCGTTTACCATGTATAGATTGAAAGCATTTCTATACTTTCATGAATACGACCTTGCGCCGAACATTTCGTAAATACGGTCTTGCACCGAACATTTCATAAACACGGCCTTGCACCGGAAACATATAACATAACGGCCTTGCGTTGACTATCAATCACGACCTTGCGTCAAAAATCTCATACATATCATTTTGAACAAATAATTCATTTATCACGTACTTAAAAATCATAATGTACTGCATTCTTTCATAATCTCTGAAAAATATGCTTTATTCATAAAATTGCCTTATTATAATACTTTCCACATAAAGTAATATTCATGCCACACATTGATGTATAAAACCATACATTATATTTTAAAATCATAATTTCTAGCATCTCATATATATATATATATGCATTTCAACATAATAGTAGTATTTTCCCAAATTTACATTTCCTCCATAATATACAAATATAATACATGCTTTTCTGAAAATTAATTTGCTGATAAATAATAATAATTTGCATGAAAAATAACTGTTTTAGTTTATTCCCTTACCTGGTCCTGAAGAAAAACCACCTAAAAATTCCACTCGTCTTGGACCCGCAGGGTTTCTCGAGCAACACCCTGAATTCAACAACTCACAGAACTAAACTTCAGTATTTTCACCTGAATATCATTTCCTATAACCATGAAAAGACCAAATTTGACATAAAAAGTCTTACCTCAACTTAGGGATGAATTTCAACTCGTTTCCACTAGCGATCCGCTCCGGCAGATTTGGAAAGAACTTCTCCAGGAGCGTCGTGATGGCCTCAGATCGTCGATACAGCGAACGATGGAGCCGAAATTGAGGAGAAAGGAGAGAGAAACTATAGAGAGGAGAGAGAGTGAAAATTTTCTGAATTTTTTGCGTTTAAATTCGAATTTTAGGCAATTTATAGAGCCGAATTTGTCTACGAGACACGTCACCTCGTCGACGAGTCCTTGAAGAGTTTCGTAGACGAACCTTTACCCCTTGTCGACGAAATTCAGAATTACCAAAACCCTCCTCGGTATTTTCTCATCGACGAGCCCAATTGTTGTGTTGTTGACGAACGCGAAGCATTCGTAGACGTTCGCGTTCTTCGACGAAGTCTGCTGCGCCCTATTTTCTATTCCCATTTTTCTCTCTCTGATCTATTATTTAAATACCATTATACTTCGAGTCATTACATTCTCCCCTCCTTATAAAATTTCGTCATTGAAATTTACTATTCATTTAACTCATCATCCCTTAAAGGCAAAACGGTCTACTTATTTTATTACTTACCCTTATTTATGGTGGAGGAATACCATGGTTACATTCTAAGTCCTAGGAAATTACATAAACCAAAAGAAAATTTCTCCCAAAACTAAAATACCACTTACTAACTAAAGTATTACATGTACCTGCAAAATAAATATTACGCTTTTACTTACATTTCTAGTTACATTTGAATTTCCTAGAACAATTGCGGGTATTTCTGTCTGATCTGTTCCTCGAGCTCCCAAGAAGCCTCTTCTACTGCATGATTATAGACTCTTTACCAAATGAATCTTTTTATTACGTAGTTCCTGTTCTCTTCTATCCAGAATCTGCACTGGTACCTTCTCATAGACTAGCGAATCACTTAACTCTAACTCACCATAACTGATAATATGAGAAGGATCTGAGACGTATTTCCTTGACATAGATACGTGGAATACGTCGTGCATCCTGGATAGTGTAGGTGGCAAAGCTAGCCTATAGGCTACCGGCCCCACTTTCTCTAAAATCTCAAACAGACCGATAAACTTAGGGCTAAGTTTACCCTTCCTACCAAACCTCATAACCCCTTTCAACGAAACTATCTTAAAAAATACATGATCACCCACATTGAACTCCAAATTCCTACGGTGATTATCGGCATAACTCTTCTGTCGGTTCTGAGCCGCACTGATTCTATCCCTGATAAGACGAACCTTATTGTATGCTTGATGTACAAGCTTTGGTCTCACAACTCGCCGCTCACCTATATCGTCCCAATATAACGGAGAACGACATTTTCTACCATATAGAGCTTTAAATGGTGCCATGCCGATGCTGGACTAATAACTGTTATTATACGGAAACTCTACCAGTGGCATAAATTGAGTCCAGCTACCCCCAAAATCTAATACACATGTTCAGAACATATCCTCTAATATCTGTATCATCCTTTCAGTCTGTCTGTCTAACTGAGGATGAAATGTCGTGCTAAATGATACCTGAGACCCTAGAGCTTCCTATGAGCTTCTCCAAAAACGTGACGTGAAACGCGAGTCTCGATCTGACATTATAGATACTGGCATCCCATGGGAACGAACTATCTCCTGGATATAGATCTCCGCCAAACGGTTAAGGGAATAGCTAACCTTGATAGGGAGGAAATGGGTGGTCTTAGTCAACCGATCTACTATCACCCAAATCGCATTCTGGCCATGCGATGTCGACGGTAGCTCGGAGACAAAATTCATAGATATATGATCCCACTTCCACTTTGGGATGAATAGAGGTTGTAACTGACCCGCCGGCCTCTAATGCTCAGTTTTTACCTACTGGCATGTCAAGCACTGGGCTACATACTCGGCAATCTCTCTCTTCATACCACTTCACCAATAAAACTCTCGCAGATCTCTATACATTTTCGTATAGGATGAACTATATACAAGGATCTGTGAGCCTCCTCCAAAATAGTCTTCCTGATCCCAGCATCAACTGGAACACACAATCTGGAATGGAACCGTAAAGCCCCGTCATCTGAAATGCAAAATTCCTCTCCCTGACCAGTCTGTACTCTATTTATCACCTCTGCTAATTCTGGATCTTCCTTCTGAGCGACTTTAATTCTTTCCTGTAGGGTAGGCTGTACCACTAGGCTAGCGATACATACTGAAAGATTACTCTCAATCAATTAAATGCCGAATCTCTCCAGATCTATCACAATCAGATGCTAGACCTTCATAGCCGCCAACGCTGATTCCCCAGACTTCCTATTCAGTGCATCAGCTACCACCTTTGCTTTCCCTGGGTGTTAATTGATAATACAATCAAAATATTTAATTAACTCTAACCACCTTCTTTGTCTCATATTCAATTCCTTCTGAGTGAAGAAATACTTTAAAGTCTTGTGGTCGGAGAAAATCTCACACTGCTCGCTGTACAGGTAATGCCTCCAAATTTTCAATGCGTGTTCCACTGTAGTCAATTCAAGATCATGGGTAGGGTAGTTCTTTTCGTATTCTTTCAATTGTCTGGACGCATACACCATTACCCTGCCATGCTGCATTAATACACAATCAAGTCCCTTCAAGGACACATCACTCTAAATGACGTAACCCTCACTCCCTGACGGGATGATTAGTACTATTGTCGTGACTAGCCTCTGCTTCAATTCCTGAAAACTCTGCTCACAGCTGTCGTCCTATTCAAATCTAGCATTCTTCCTAGCCAGTCGTGTCAGAGGCCCTGATAAAGCTGAGAATCCCTCAACAAAATGACGGTAATAACCAGCTAACCCCAAGAAACTCTTGATCTCATAGACGTTCCTCGGTCTAGCTTAATTCACTACCGCCTCGATCTTACTAAAATCCACAAAAATTCCATCTCCTGAGATAACATGCCCCAAAAACACAACTTTCTCGAGCCAAAAGTCGCATTTGCTGAACTTTGCATACAGCTTTTGTAACATCCTGCTAAATTAATGGAGATTTCCCTTACATTTTATTTATTTATTTTAATAATAACTATTGTGAAATTCCTTTGCTCAGATACCACAATGTAACAATTTTCTAATAAAATAAAATATTTTCCCCTATTTTAATACCAAACATTAGCCTAAACAGCGGAAAGCCACATACATAAACATAACCACATAAATTACAATACCAGAGCGTCTAAGTATCCCATAAATTATACATATATCACTGTCCTCCTCAAAGCTATTCCCTACTGACGTCAAGGCATACAAAAATACTACCCCAAAATACTACTCGCCCTTAATAGGGAAGACTAACAGCCCTTCTATCTGCGAGCTTGATCTGCTCGCCTAGCTGGTTCACCTGAAAAATAATTCAACACTGGAGTGAGATGACACTTAGTAAGACGAAACATGCTATTACTAGTGTGTGGCTACTGAGTTATATTTCTATATAAATAATCTGATTTAAAAATAATATCATGGATAACTAAAATTGTAAATGATGGTATAAATAACATTTATTAAAACTATATAAATTTACTTATCATAATACTACTACTATTTTTGAAAATCTACTTATATTCGTAATATTTGAGAAAATTTCCTTGCATAGCTGTATGTCATGATTTAACCCCTCATGACAGGGTTGTGCGACCCGAAGGCGGGACCTATCTTGGTTGGCCGATCAGGGTAAGTCAACTAAACTCCGATAGTCTGATCGGCCCCCTCAATCCATATCTGATGGAGAGCCTGTCCCGACGTGGGCATGATTGACCTCATACCACTTACTATCTGAGTAAAGTGGTTGCACTATGAACTGAATATCTGTAGCTATGGTACCATGCTCTACTGAATCTGATCCATCAGGGTCTGATACTATATAGGTAGCTGATATCTTTAACATACTGTTTTACCATGATTTTTGAAATAACCATAACCTTAGAGAATTTATCTGAAATTCTAAATTAACTGACTGATAATCTAATTTCTATATAACTGAACTGTTATCTGTATAACTAAATATTGGGGCGTTATGGTAATGAAAAACTGATTATTTTGAAATTGCTGAAAATATATTTTTCTGAGTATACAGTATGCTAAAAGTCCTTTATTTTATAAGCATGTAAATATCATGGTATTTCTGTTCATAAACAGTAAACATGGTATTCATGGTTTGTATAAATATGGTATTGTACTCCAATCAACTAAAGCCACACTAATAAATATTATTATAATCAGGCTCTGAAAAAAGTATATATAATTTGAATAATAACTTGATAAGTACCTATATTTTGTACTGAAATCATAATGAAGTTTCCTAACATAGCATATTCCGCTTACTTAACTACTGGAAAGCCCCTACTGAATATTGGTCCTACACCCACAGGGTTTCCCACTCAACTCCTTGAAAAGACATACACCAGAACAAAACATTATTATTTCTTTGTCTACTTTATTTCCTACAACTGCTGGAAAGCCTAATTTCGAATAAAAGACCTTACCCTGAACCTGGGGAGAAATTCAACTCGATTCCATTGATGATCCGCCTTGGTAACCTTGGAGAGAACTTCTCCAGGAGCATCGTGGTGACCTCAGATCGTCGATCCGATGACTGACAAGGCCAAAATCGAAGAGAGAGGGAAGAAAAATTGTAGGAGAGAGAGAGAGAGAGAGAGAGAGAGAGAGAGAGAGAGAGAGAGAGAGAGAGAGAGAGAGAGAGAGAGATGGAGAGGAAGATTCTCGCTGAAGGTTCTGCGATTAAACTTAGTTTAGGGCTATTTATACTGCAGCCTTCGTCGATGAGCCACGTCATCTCGTCGACGAGGTCTAGAAGGAGGTTCGTCGATGAATACCATCTCCTTGTTGACGAAATTCAAAATTTGAAAAACAGTCGCTCAGTATTTTCTTGTCGACGAGGTCCTCATGTACCCTCATTGACGAATCCCATGTGTTCATCGGGAAGGCCCCAAGAAAATTCTTGGGTTATTACATCCAAAGTGCAACGTTGTCGACGAAAGCAAAGCGTTCATATGCACATCCTCATAAACCCATCCTTCCTTTTCAAAAATAGTATTGGAGCTCCCCACGGAGATACACTAGGTCGTATGAAGCCCTTATTAAGCAAATCCTGCAACTAATCTTTTAATTCTGCCAACTCTGCCGGCGCCATTTGATACGGTGCTTTAGAGATCGGCGCTGTAAATGGAAGTAGATCAATGGAAAAATCTACCTCACCATCAGGTCGCAAACTCGGAAATTCATCTAGAAACACATCTATAAATTCTTTCACTACAGGCGTGTTAATAAGCTTCGATTTCTTTCACTTAGAAGCAGTCTCCTCGCCTGAATAGCTGATATCATCTGACGTAGTGATTGCACTCGTGACTCTGTAAATCTGAATTCTGGTCTTCTTGGCGATTTAAATATTACTTCTCTCGCATGACAATCTATACTAGAAAAATTAGCTGCTAGCCAATCCATGTCGAAAATAATATCAAACCTATGCATATCCAGCACCACTAAGTCAACATATAAAATTCTCCCTTGAACATCAACTGGACAACCATGGAGTATCCTACTACACCTCATTGCTGACCTAGTCGGCGTAGCTACTAATAATTCAACATCTAGTGATTGTGTTTCAGCCCCACACAATTTAACACATTCCACAGATGCAAGCGAGTGCGTGGCCCTTGAGTCAAAAAGTGTAATAACTTTAAATGAAAACATATTAATCATACCTGTCACCACGTCGCTGACTGTCTCAGCATCACCCGGCGTCAGAGCAAAAACCCTGACTGGAGCCATATTCCTCTACTGGCCTCCACGTGGCGCCTGGTAGCCTCCTCGAGCAGGTCTAGGAGTAGGAGTAGCACCAATCTGAGCTTGAAAATCCCTTATCATATGTCCTTGCTCCCCACACCGATAGCAAATACCTCGTTCGGCATGATACTCTCCTGGGTGTCTCTTTCCACACGTCGGGCAAGCTGGAAGTGGCTAGATACCTTAGAAACCGCGAGTCCCTAACTCCTGGCTCTCGTCTCTGTAGTAGCCACCTCTCTTCCACGAACCACGACCGCCTCCCTGCTAGGAACCAAAAGGTGCAGATCTCTTCTTCCACCTCTGCTCCTCAACCTCCAACCACTCTCCAACCTCCGCTATAATGGCTCTATCAACCAGCTCGGCAAAGTCTTGCAACTTCAGTATCGATGTTGGCTTATATATTTCTCTCCTCATACTTCTTTCAAACTACCGTACCTTCTTTACCTCATTTGGAATAATTTACGGGGCGAAGCGAGATAGTTCGATGAACCTCGCCGCGTACTGCTATATGGTCTGCTGTCCCTGCTTCAGATTTATGAACTCCTTTGTCTTAGCTTCCCTGGACGAGGCTAGAAAATACCTGTTGAAGAATGTCTCCTTAAGCCGCTCCCACGTCATCTCCACAGGTACTATCCTCTGCTGCTCTAGGAGTTTCATCGCCGTCTACCACCTCTCGGCCTCTCCAATCAATCTGTAGGTAGCAAATAGCACCCTCTGCTCCTCTGAACACTATAGCACAGCAAATATTTTCTCTATCTAATGCGCCCAATTTTTAGCGACTGCAGGATCAGTTCCTCTTAAGAAAGCTAGAGGATTCATCTTAATGAATTTCTTGATCAAACTACCGTGGCCTGTCGACGGACCACCCTATTCCTTTGAACTCTTGGCAATTTCGTCCATAACTTGCTGTGCCACGCTGTGTAAAACTGCTTCTGAATCTCCACCCGCAACGCCTGAGGGTCTAGCACCCTTGTTCCCACTGGCATGGCCATTATTGCCACCAGGATCCATCTTGAAAAACAAGTAGCTTAACTTAGAATCCCTTCACCAAACGTATCGTCCAACTAATACAATATTCCCTTAACTGATTCAACACTCCTAATCTTAATTCAAGGTTCAATCCTGCAAACTAGATACCCAACCCGATGATAGTTTACCATGACTTTCCTGAAATCGTCATCCCAGGAAAATCACATAAACCACCACGGAAGTCCTGCATCTAGACTACAAAACTAGACCTCAAATTCCCTTATCCTATACTCTGGTATTATTATTGCTGCATTCTAAAGTCTACAGAACCTAGTATCCTAGGCTTTGATACCAAACTGTGTTGACTAGCTTAACTTATTCTATAATAAAACATAATAAATAAAATAGTCAACCCGAAACCCGTGGGTAACTAGGACACTTGTCATACACAGCGGAACCTTGGCAGCAGTAAATGTAAATCATTATTCTCATAACCACAAAATAGATAATACCAGAGTTAACTATATTCCAAAACACTGTATTTATATACAATCTCCAAAAATACAAAATATAAACATATCTAGGAACTCACCACACTAATCTACTGTTCCTAGATCAAAACCTACCCTTTAGCGGGGTAGTACCATACAAACTCAACGACGGCCTTGATCTTCCGGTCCTTCTGGGTTTTCAGAAAATCATTTAAGTTCGGGGGTAAGACACTTCTTAATAAGGGAAAATAAACTAAATACAGTTGTGTGGTACCATGAATATTTAATGATGATACAGATATATAGTACATTTTTCATACCAGAAAACATTAATCCCCACTTAACACCTTGAAAACAATATATCTAAGAATAAAATTTCATTATTTCTGCGTCTACTACATTTCCTACAACTGTTGGAAAGCCTAATTTTGAATAAAAGATTTTACTCTAAATTTGGGATGAAGTTCAATTCAGTCCCACCAACGATCCGCTTCGGCAGACTTGGAGAGAACTTTCCCAAGAGCATTGTGGTGGTCTCAAATCATCGATCCAGCTACTAATGGGGCCGAAATCGAAGAGAGAGGAGGGGGAACCGTAGAGGAGTGAGAGAGGGAATTCTTACTAAAATTTCTACGTAAAAATTTGAGATTTGTACTATTTATAATTTGGCTTTCGTCGACGAATGCCTTCTTCTCGTTGATGAAATTCAGAATTTGAAAAAACAACCTCTTAGTATCTTCTCGTCGACGAGACACAACCTCGTCGACGAGCCCAAAATACCACGTCGTCGACAAAGTCTGCTGTCCCTTTTTTCTGATTCCCGTTTTCCTCTCTCTTCATTATTTAAACACCATTATTCTTCGGGTCATTAGATATGATCCCAAGGACTACTCATGTGTAGAATCATAAGAGTCGAATGAAGATTCGGGTGTATGATCCCAAAGACCACTCAAGTGTAGAATCATGAGAGTCGGATAAAGATTCGGGTGTATGATCCTGAAGACTATTCAAGTGTAGAATCATGAGAGTAGGATCGTAACTCGGGTGTATGATTTTGAAGACTACTCAAGTGTAAAATCTTAAGAGTCGGATGAAGATTCGGGTGTATGATCCTGAAGATTTCTCAAATGTAGGATTCTGAGAGTCTGTTGATTGCTAAGTATAGGATCTCGAAGACTTTTTAGATGTAGGATTCAAAGAGTCTGTTGGCTGCTCGAGTATAGGATCTTGAGGATTTCTCAGATGTAGGATTCTGAGAGTCTACTGATTGCTTGAGTGTAGGATCTCGAAGACTTCTCAGATGCTGGATTCTGAGAGTCTTCTGATTACTCGAGTGTAGGATCTCGAGGACTTCTTAGATGTAGTTTCAAAGTGTGTCAATCTATGCCTGGGGTCAACTACCCCAGTTTCAAAGTGTTTCAATTTGTGCCTGGGGTCAACTGCCCCAATTTCAAGAATTACTCAGTTAAAGGTGCAAAAGGATGTTCAAAAGTTTATTCAACAGGATATGTATGAAGGAATAATGCTTTGTTGCTATATGTCTGCATGTAGCTACTTGTGATTCTAGAATGCAGGGATATGTTGCTATATGTATGCATGTTGCTACCTATGACGCAGAATCATGTATGCATTTTTCTTTTCTATGTAATGAAATGCAGGATGGTGTATGAAAATTCTTTTTCCAATGCATCTGTAATCAGCAACCTAATTTCTGAGTTTGGCCATGTTTTCAAACTCCAATATGATATGAATGCCCCTGAACCTAGCTCACATGAGACTCAACCCAAGATCTATCCCAGTTACATGTCACTAATCTTGGTTATGCTTTCAACTTCTATTTTTATATGAAAAGCATAGGAACCGGCACTGCAGTAGCTCCACATGAAATCTTCCCCAATTACATTTGTTTGCAACTAATCTTAGCCAATGCTTTCAACTTTTTCTCTGTCATGAAGGCACTTGGATTAGCTTCACAGGAACTCAACATGGAGTTTGTCCCAATTACATTCATCAGTGGCTGATTATGTTCACTCGACATTCTTTCAATAGGGACCTTCTTGACTATTCCTTGCAAGATACTTTCTTTGACTATCCATTCCTCTTTTGAAGCTTTTGAAGAGTGAGAAAGGAAGTCTCTTTTTTCAAAGGATGAATGTTCATGCATTTCGGACATCAATTTGCTAAATCAAGAGATCAGATGCACAAAATAGATGTTTTACCATGTTCATGCTATTTTAAAAGGAAAATTTTTATGCCAGTATTCAAAAGTGATGTGATATTGATGCTAGTCTATCAGGCTAGTTAACTGACTCTCTCCCTTTGTCAATTGCCCTTGTTTTATTGAGGGAAGCTTTTCCTCTTCTGTCTCATTTTGCTGTGAACCCACTGGAATCTCTTGTTTAACTGTTGCTCTTAGTTCAGCCAGTACGACCCATGTTTTGATCTCAAGATGGTCTTTAAGACTTGGGATGAAACGTAGGCTTAAGGATTTAGGTTTTCAAACGAAAAGGGAAACTAAGGCTAAAAAATCTCATCCCCCAAATGATATCTTCTGCCCCATATTGTGGTGAGGCATTTTTGCAAAATATTGACCGAACTTGTCCTTTGAACAAACTGCCTACATACCTTTTCAGGATCAGGTCATTACGTAATTCAAACTTAATATTGAGTTTGACAAATCATTTGAGATAACAACGTGCACCAATCTGGTCAGGTCTTTCATTTGGATCATAATGTAGGTTTAGGGTATTGGTTAAAGAAGAAAATGGTACAATACAGCTCGAACTTTCCTGAATTTGAAAAGGGTAATCCTTGGTCAAAGATCACATCTTAAGCATGTCCCTTTTCATTTCCTTTCTTTTTATTCTTTTTCTGCATTTTCTTCTCTTTTGCTTTCCCTTTTATAGAGGATTTTTTAGCATTATGTTCATTGGAAGCTCAATTGGGACTAATCTTTTTAAAATTGCCCCAGTGTGGGGTGTGATCATTTGACAGGTTAATCCATAATTGAATTCTTTTAGGCTCAAGAGGGTTTGCAAGGGGTTTTTCTTTTTCTCAACTTTTCTTTCTTGGTAGCCGAAAAAATGGCCTTCCATTACTTTGGGTAGCCAATTATTGTCTCATATCATTTGTCAGACCTTTGAAACCCTGAACCCAGTTAAGTTTTTGGAAAATGAAATTTGAAGAAAATGACTTAACATTCAAGTTCAAACGGGTTAACTAATGGTAAATCCACATTTGGGTTCCCTTTAGGAGGACTGGTCGGCCAAAGATGGCCATCTGTCATTTGATCAAAACGAGAGTACTAAACTGACATGAGATTATTGGAACAACACAGTCATTTCGTTGAGTTCCTTTGAGAGTAAAGTACTCCTTCAATTTTGTGTTTCCACTCCTGCTGTAAAATGGTAAACCCCTATATTCAGGATGCTCTTGGATCCATGGTTGATACTTTGGCTTCGGCTCCTTCTGACATGCTAATCATTTCCTTCCCTGTGATTGGGCAGACGATCATTCTGAATTCTTGACTATTTATCATCGAAAGCCAAACAAACGATGTCCTTCAGAAATTGTACCTTGTGCTTAAATTTCCAACATTGGTCAATGGTGTGGCTTGGTAAATTAGAGTGATACGTGCAGCGAGCGTCCGGGTCATACTACTGTGGTAGGGGATGTCGTATAGCTACTCCAGAAATAACCAAGATGAGCTTTCTTTCAAGCAATTGGGGGAACAATTCCGAATAGGACATAGGAATTGGCTCGATCCTATTAGGACCCTTTCCCTGCGTCTAAACATTTTGCTGAGCGAGCGTAGGCCCGAAGAGAGTGAGCTAGGGTCTTATGCTTGCATGCACTACCTGATTAGTGGTGGGCTCAGCAATAAAATTTCTCCTTGATCCCCTATTCCAACTGCCTTGGTAAGATTTCCTTGAATCATGTGGGCTTCCTCGTCTTTCTTCTTGTTAGTCCAGTTCTTGCTCAGACCAGTCTCCGCACTATCATCTTGGACCCGACCCACCTTGATATCGGCTTCAATCCTTCCTTCGGTTGCCACGATGTCCATGAAATTGTGGGGAGTTGCTCCTAGGAGATGCCTTTGATAAGGGTCTTTTAGTGTACTCATGAATAACGTGATGGCTTCCTAGTCACCTACCGAGGGGTCCACTTGGATCGCCACATCCCTCCACCAATAGGCATATTATCGAAAGGTTTCTCTGGGCTTATTTCCTATCTCTAACAGGGACATGCGATCTGGTGCCATCTCCATTATGTGAAGATACTGTGCTACAAAAGCTTTGCCCAGATCTCCCTATGTGCGAATCTGCGCTCTATCATGGTGGATATACCACCTGGTGGAAGCAGTGCATCATCAATTGTTCGTCATCAAAGTGGGCCACCATTTCTTGACAATACAACCGAAGATGAGTCTGTGGACACCGGGTCTCGTCAAATTTTTCAAAGTCCGAAATCTTGAATTTTGGTGGTAGGACCACTTTCGATACTAGGCAGAGGTCCGCCAGATTAACAAAACCGAGTGAATTAGAGCCTTCAATGGCTCTCAATCGTTCTTCAAGCACGTCACAATGACGCTCGGTTGCGATTTTGCTTATCCCCACATATGTCATTGTTATCGGGGGTACTTTAACTGCTAAGATTCCTGGCATTGGTACGGTAGGAATGAATGAAGCACTATTTGGAAGAGGATTTTCTACAGCGACCAGAGGTTGTGCCAATGTTTGCCCGTGGACCAAGGTGAACCCTAGAGGATGAGTAGGGTCTGATTCATCTTGTAGTTACACAAATTTACCCTTACCCATTAGTAGGTCCAAGATCTTACTCCTTTTATCATTCAATTCTTTTTGCCCCTGTTCAAGGCCCATAATTCTGTCTTCCACTTGCTCAACCATAGTCCTTGCTTTACTTCTTATATAGTAAGGGTGGGAAGAGGTGGGATCAATGTTGGAATTCTGGATTTAATTTGGCCTGATAGGAAGTTGGAACGTGATTACAAGTTCATTGGAGAGGAAATCTCATGCATGGATTTTGCATGGATGCATGTAATGCAACCTAAATAACCATTCGGTTAGAGTTTCGGGAAAAACCTTAATGATCCCATGAATGATCCATTTTTCTATGAGTTTCAAGTACTTCATCGATGAAATTCAGAACAGCCCAAAACCTTCGCTCGATATTTTCTTGTTGATGAGACGTAGCTTCATTGACGAATTTCCTTATGCACTCGTCGACGAACCCCTGTATTTGTCGATGAGTCCTGGAAATTCCTTGAAATTATTATTATTATTATCTCCAAAATGCAATGTCGTCAACGAATGTGGAGCATTCATCGACGAAGTCTACTGCCTCCTTCTGTTCCTACTTCCATTTTCCTCCCTCTTTATTATTAAAATAATATTATTCTTCGAGTCATTACAATACTAGAGTTCTACCAAACCTGTCATATACATATACACATCCGAAAAAGACCAAAAAAGCACTCTAGGGTCATAACCCAAAAATCCATCAGACCCTAACATAACGACTTACCCTTCTGACAAGGTAAAACAGTCGACCTCTAACGTTGAGGAGCTTTATCCGCTCTTCTATCTGGGATTACTGAATGCTTATATAGCTGGGGTGAGACACCTCTTAGTAGAGTAAATAAACTAACATCAGTGTGTGACATCATGAGTATTTTTGTGTTATACATGTAACAGTACATAAATCATATTTGATAAAACTATTTGTATCATATCTGAATAAAACATAATTTATCATAACATGGTATAACATACTATACATGGAAAACATATTATATAACCGTACATGGAATAACACCCCGGATGGATAGCTGGCTGGTGTCATGTCTTACCCCCACATGACTAGATTGTGTGCCCCGAAGGCGGAACCTAGCAATGGTTGGCCGATCACACTAGATTAACATAAGTCTGTAAGTACGATGTGTCTGCCCCTCCTAGTCCGGATTGTCAGAGGGACGCCTGCACTACCATGAAACCACATCGATTGCTGTTCTCCCATAGTCCCTTACGACATGTGATAGCATTAACATATACATGATTGTGAACATATAGTTACAGTACCGTGCTTCATGAAAGCCTAAACCAAGTCATATGGGTTCTGATAACATATCGTAAGTTTCATATCATAATAATATCTATCATAATAATGTTTTCATGAACTTTTGCATATCATATAAAACCACGGCCCTTACGCCGACATAATATATCATGTAAAATCACGACCCTTACGCCGGCATATTATATCATGCAAAACCACGACCCTTACGCCGACATATTATATTATGTAAAACTACAACCCTTACACCGACATATTATATCATACAAAAACCACAACCCTTACGCCGGCATATTTTAACATACATAGCTTTGAAATCCCTGTACTGTTTCAATAGCATATTTTAAACTTAGTTTTTGTACCGTTTTTAGTATCTTCCTGAAAACAGGGATAATATGCTTATTCTAAAAACGTAATATTCTAATATTACATAAAATCATTGAATTTCATACTCAAGCCACACAAATATGAATGATACTTTTAAGCATAAAACCTGATCTGAAATCACATTTCCTGACAAATAACATTAAATCCATTTTCCTGTTCAACTGCAATATTCTCAACACTGTGCTAATACATACATAATTTCTGAAAATAAATGCTATAAGATGGTAAATAATTTCATAAAAAATACTGATTTAGTTTATCCCCTTACCTAACTTATTGAAAAGCCTACAAATTAACATATCTTGCATCCGTGGTCCAGCTCATTACCCTGAAATTACATTTCCCCCCAAAAAAACTTCAGTATAAACCCATCTAATACCTTTCCTCAGTTCAAAAATACCAAATACCTTAATAAAACTTAAAATAATCAACTTACCCAAATTTTGGGATGGTGTCCAAGTTGGCCTAATCAACAAATCACTTCAGCAGATTTGTAGAGAATCTTCTCAGGAGTAACGTGGTGGTTTCGGATTGTCAAACCGGCATAAATCAGGGCCAGAATTCTAGAGAGAAGGAGGAGGATACGAGTTTTTAGAGAGAGAGAAAGGGGGTTCTGCATGATTCTCTCACGGAAATGTGATTTTTGGCCTTTTATAGAATGTTGGTCCACGTGGCCTCGTTGACGAGACACGTTGCCTCGTCGACAAGTCAATGAAGGGAGATCATCGACAAACACCTTCTCTTCATTGACAAGTTTCAAGTTTTGGAAACAGTCCTCTCGGTAATTTCTCGTCGACGAGAAATGCGTCCTCGTTGACGAGCCCAAGAGCCCTGCCCGTTGACGAACTCTTTTACACTCGTTGACGAGACCCTGCTGAAAACCCCTTTTTAAAATTCCTTTTCTCTCCTTTATTTTATTATTTAATTACTATAATTCTCTAGGTCTCTACATTCTCCCCTTCTTATAAAAATTTCGTCCTCAAAATTTATTATCTATATTGACACCATTCTTTAAAGAAAATGGGTTACTTATTTTATTACCTACTCTCACTTGTGGCGGGGGAATACTGTGATTACATTTAGGGTCCTGGGAGATTACAAATACATAAATTAAAATTCTCCGAAAACCAAAATACTACCTATTCTATAACCTACAATGCTACTAACACATATATCATCTTGCTTTTCATAAAATTAAATTATACTACATTTACTTTACTCGTATACCTAGTGCTGATCTCCACTGAATAAGTGTGAGTATTTATGTTGTATGTGTTCCTTGAGCTCATATGAGGCTTCCTTTACCACATGATTTCTCCACAGGACTTTTACTAAAGGAATCTTTTTACTGCGCAATTCTTATTCTTTTCTGTCCAAAACCTGCACTGGTATCTCCTCATAAGCCAGTGAATCTCTGAGCTCTAACTCTACATAACTGACCACTTGGGAGGGATCTGGGACATATTTTCTCAGCATGGAAACATGAAATACGTCATGCATTTTGAATAAGGCTGGTGGTAAAGCTAGTCTGTAGGCAACTAACCCCACTCTTTCAAGTACCTCGAAAGGGCCAATGAACCTAGGGCTCAACTTACCCTTCCTCCCAAACCTTATAATTCCCTTCAATGGCGTTATCTTCAAAAACACATGGTCCCCAACTTCAAATTCCAACTTCCGGCGGCGAGTATCGGCGTAGCTCTTCTGCCGGCTCTAAGCTACACAGATTCTTTCTTTCATGAGCCGGACTTTGTCATAGGCTTGCTGCACTATTTATGGTCCGAACACTCGTCTCTCACCCATCTCATCCCAATATAGAGGAGAACGATTCCTCGTACAATAGAGCGCCTCATAAGATGCCATGCTGATGCTGGCCTGATAGCTGTTATTGTATGCAAACTCTACCAGCGGCATATATTGGGTCCAACTATCCCCAAAATCCAGCACGCACACCCGCAGTGTAGAGACCTAAAACCTGTATAAGCTGGATTTTTCGACGAAGGGTCACATTCGTCGACGAAATTCAGAGCCTCGTCGACGAGCAAATATCGACCGGATCAGAGAAATATCCGAAACTTGAACTCGACGATGAAGGGATGGCCTCATCGACGAGCTATGTGGTGGATTCGTCAACGAAGATGCCGCCTCGTCGACGAATTGGACTTGGTCAAAGGCCCTATAAATATCCAATTTGAGTTGCTTAAGAGCTAAGTTTCTCCCAAAATCTCTCTCTCTCTCTCTCTCTCTAACCTGCGAATCTCTTTCTCTCTCTAGAGTTATTCGCCGTTCGTCGTCCATTTCTAAAAACGGAGGGTACTGCGTGGATCAGAAGAGGAAACTCTACAATTTTAGCGGATCAGATCGTTGTTTCGGAGACTTTCAGGTTTTTCCCAAAAATCAAGGTAGGGATCTGATCTTAGTTTTGATTGGATATTTGGATAGTAGTAGAAAATATAATAAGGTTATGTTCTATGGTTTTAGGTTTTCAAGATTCCGGGTTGTCGATTTGAACCGTGTTCGTACGAAGTTTCGTTTCGAGTGTAAGGTAAGGGGAATTTGATTACAACATTTTTGGAAAAACCAAACTGCTAAAAATCTAGTTTATGTTATTATGCATGATTTAACTGTTTATTTGCTAAATTCTACCAAGTAGAAATGTCAGTTTTACGATTTTACGATTTTTGGTAAAAACAAGGATTTCGGCGTATGATCTCCAAACTTTACAAAAAATCATTTATTTGTATTTATACTATAGTCGGAGATGCTCAAATCCTTTACTTATTCATTTAAATGATGTTTACTTGATTTTTATCATTTAGCGGGTTTTGAAATTAAACTTGTGTGATATATGTTGAAATAGAAACGTATGAATTTTCTATACTATTGATATAGATTATGGGAACGGAGTTTCAATTTGTTATATTGAATATGTTGAAATGGAAACATATGAATTTTCTATACTATTGATATAGATATGGGAACGAAGTTCCAATTTGTTATACTGAGAATGTGAAAAACGGAGGCCGGTGATACACCGAGCTGAATCAGTAAACAAAGAGGGTTAAACTGAGTGGAAAGGTGCCGGTTTGAACCCAACGTGATAATCTGAATTTGTGAAAAATACTGGAATTGTTTAGGTTACTGTTTTGCTATAAATTGTATATATGATACTAGAACCACAGCTTGTGACCAAAAGAGGTTGAAAGAAACTTCAGTAAAAGGGGTTGAAAAATACTCCAGTTCGGGGGCTGAAATAAACTCCTAGGGCTAGGTACCGATGCTGGCAGTGCAACCATACATGTGTAAAATTAGTATGGGTATATTAGATGGTCGACCTGTGAGGAGTTAGTAAGTTGCTGGTAAAAATAAACCAAGGGGCGGTCGGATCATAAAAGATGCTCGGCTTTGTCTGCACGAACAGGACACTATCAGAGGCAATCAGTGCACAACCCGTGTCACGGGGTAAACAGGAAAATTGTCATACCAAGCTGGAGGTGTTCTAATAATCATATGCATAATTTAAATATTGATGTGCAGGTAAATGTTATGTGATACAGTATTATAAACAAATGTTTCAAATGTATGAATTCTTATGAACATGTGCATGTATGCAGTCACATACTATTGTAACTCTTTCTTTCTTATTGAGAGGTGTCTCACCCTACCATACAATCTTTGTTTTCAGGTCCATCAGTACGTCGGTCCTAGTAGCTAAAGGGACTGAGGAGATCGGATTTTTGGTTTAGCTTGCGTAAGCATATGACTCTTGTATTAAACTTAGATAAAGGTTCTTTTAAGAGCATTGTAATAAGAGGATTTATGTATTTGTAGATGTATTAGTAAACTTTGGTATAAGACTGATAGAAATCCCAATGGATGTTTATGTTTTTCTGTAACATTTACATCAAAGTTATGTATGATTTATACTTGTATGTCCCTGTTTAGGGCGGGTTGTTTACGTATCTTGAACAGGTATATGCATTTGGTATAAGTGAGTGACACCTGGGTCCATATGAAGGGTCGGGTTGTTACATGCAACATATCTTCTAATATCTGAATTACCCTCTCAGTCTGGCGTTCGTCTGAGGATGAAACGTCGTGCTGAAAGATAATTGAGACCCTAGAGCCTCCTGCCGCACTATGCATTGTAGCATTGCTGAGGCATCCACATCATCCTCATTGGAAGTATCCATGTGATTATCCCCTCCAGTTACAATGTCCTTCCCCCTAGAATCCATCCTGAAGATAGGATAGAAATTGACTTATAAATTACACATTTATCATGGTTGATGCAAATATGGAATGAAGAAATAATATAACATATGAATTCGTAGTTAAAAAGAATCATTTACATAATTCGCCATAAAACCATCAAGGTATCAGCCTCTAATCACAACTTTGGGACTAAACACCTACTCACCCGCCCTAACATTCCTTCTTAAGTTTCCAAGTTCTAGACTCAACCCAGAAATGAAACCATCGATGGATTTACCATGGTTTTCATGAAATCGTCATTCTAGGAAAAACACAGAAGACTGTCAGCGGATCACTGTATCTAAGCTTCTAGACCAAGACTCGCCGAACCTACCCACTCTTATCCTATCTCAACCTATACTCTAGTAATTATCAACTTTTAAAGTCTATAGAACCTAGCAAACCTAGGCTCTGATACCACCTATAACTCCCCAACCCGTCACGTGGGGCCCGGGGTGTACTTTAGTGACAATTGTGTTCCTGATACCATATTCATTATATAAATGCAGCATAAATAATGATACATTCTCCAAAATACATTATCAGAGTTCTAAATTACCTTTATAAACAAAGGTATCCAAATATCCACATTACATTCCAAACAGAAGAAAGAAAACTAACTTAATCCATACAACTATGTTACATATCCAGGGCTCCAAACAAAACTTTAAATACATCAAAGTTCTTATAGACACTCACACAAAAAGAACTAGCTATCACCCACCCCGGAGCTGATTAAGCTCGATCTCGATATGGTCCTGAAAAATGATAAATTTCATATTGGAGTGAGACACCTCTCAGTAAGAAGAATTAAATTAATATCAGGGTGTGGCCAACATGAATTTTATTAAACATATATATATATATATATATATATATATATATAATACCCAAATTTTTAGATTTGATAAACATAGCATTTGTATATCATACTCACACCTACCCAGTTAAAAATACACTTCCATGATACCACCGATAAATCAGTTTAATAAATATCACCTTTCACATAAATTAACGTATATATATACACGTAAAAATACTCCCTGGGTCTAACGACACGTTTAACCCTTATGATGGGTTGTGCGGCCCAGAGGCTGGAATTAGCCTAGGTGATCAGTCTAAAACTAACTAAATATAATCATCTGCAAGTGCGGTTGCAGGCATCTGCAACCTCGTTGTAGGTCCAATTACCTTATATAACTCTACCCTTATGTAGGTCAATCGACTACTGAGACCACCCTACACTTCCACTACATTGTGGCCGCAAATGGCTAAATATTCCCCTACCTATGGTACCATGCTCACAATACAACAGGTCCTTAGTGTTTTTAAAATCATATGATGCAATTTTAAATAATAAAACAACAGTATAAGTATATGTTTCAAAATTTAGTATAAATCCATCGTATCAATCCTGGCTCTTAGCCGCCAATAAAGAACCCGGCTCTTAGCCGTAATATAAAAACCCAGCTCTTAGCCGTCATATAAAAACCCAGCTCTTAGCTGTCATATATAAACTCAATATTCTACACAAGCAGTTCCAGTATGTTTCACAAATAGTTCCAATATTTCACAACCATTTCCATATTCAGTTACTACAATAAACCATACCAATTATTCACCTACCACAAAATTTCCATATTTGAACATAGCCCGATAAACAATTAAGAAACACAGTATTTTAAATCCATATGATAAAACAAGCTTTCCACTGTTCGTATTATTCAAAATACCGTACCATATATCTTATATTTGCAAAAATCCATTTTGAACGGTTGATTTTCGAAATAATCCGAAAATCAAGTGTATATGTAAAGCAGTTTAATCTATTCAACATTAATAAAAAACCTAACTTAACTTAATCCCCTTACCTGTTTCTTGAGATATTTCCTGTGAAGACCCTAAACCAAACCCACGGGGACACGAAGTTCAAAAACCCTGAAACCACATTTTCCTAGTTCCATCAGCTCAACCCCAAAATTATAATTTCCTTAATATTTCCAATAACTATTTTAACATTTCCTAAGCCTATAAACTCCAAATAAATAATTAAATTCCCAAAAACAACAAATTTTCTTAATTCCCTAAACTTTATCCTAACTTTGGAATGGTGCTTAGAAAACTCAAATTGAAAATCCACTCCAATTAAAATGACGACAATTGAGGCTAGAACCTTGTGATGGTTTTCGATCGTCGATTTGGTTAAAGATTAAAGGAAAAACTGAGGAAAGGAAAATGGTTTACCTTATACCAGGAGTGGTGCCTACGTCGCTCCTATGATAAATCCACTTTGGTAGGAATGTCGGTGGTGGAGAATGGAACCAAGTGGTATGTTTCATTTTTCGATCGGCGCTCGTTTGGCCAACGAAATCGAGGAGAGAAAGAGAACATGGAGGGGAGAGAGAGAGAGAGAGAGAGAGAGAGAGAGAGAGAGAGAGAGAGAGAGAGAGAGAGAGAGAGAGAGAGAGAGAGAGAATTCGGCTGGGGGGTGCGGAGAGTGAATTGGAAAGGTGGGGGGGGGGGTCTGCCAATCAGATTGATATATATTATTATATGTATATATTAAAATAATTCTTATCTTTATCTTTTACTTTATATATATATATATATATATGTAACGACCCAAAAAATATTGATATTCAAATATTAAAGAGAGAGGAAAATAGATACAGAAACAGAAGGAGGCCGTAGACTTTGTCGACGAACATAGGTCTCGTCGATGAAGGTCTTCAGAATTTCGTCAACGAACACAGGGCTTCGTCGATGAGAAAATACAGAGAGGGGTTCTGAGGCAGCCTGAATTTTGTCGACGAATATAGGGCCTCGTCGACGAAATTTGTGTAGGACTCGTCGACGAATACAGGGTCTCGTTGACGAAATACCCTGTTATATATATAAACAGAATCCGAGATTCATTTCATTTTAAAAAGTCTCTCTCTCTCCCTACAACTTTCTCTCCCTTCTCTCTTCGTTTTCAGCCCCACCAGTCGCCGAATCGACGATCCAAAGCTACCATGACGCTTCTGGCGGAGTTCTCTACAAGATTGCTGGAGCGGATCGTTTGGAAAACGAAATTGGATTTCATCCCAAATTCTGGGTAAGGTCTTTTGTTGAGTTTTTGGCCTTATGGCAGTTATAAGAAATGACGTAGGCGGAAAAATAATAATATTTTGTTCTGAGATATTGTGTTTTCAGGAGGTTGATCTAGGAATCCTGCGGTTATAGAGCCAGATTTTTATTGGGGCTTTTCAAAGTTAAGGTTAAGGAAATATGCTATGTTAGGAGTTTTAATAGAGTTAATAGAGATTTTATAAGTATATTTTTATGTCAGTTTATTATACTATTTTTATAGAAAATGAGCATAAATGTTTGCGTGGCCTAAGTAGACTTTTCATGAGAAGAATGAATTTATACAGTTGTTATGAAACATCATACTATACTAAATACAAAGATATAGATAGTATATACATTTGATATGGTTTTCCAGTATATGAGATTATACAGAAATAAATTTATATTCGCAGAGAAATGTACATGCATATCCAGTTTTATATGTATAGTTCATGAATTGGTTATATACATATATCCAAATACATGTATACAGATGCTCAGATCAGTATTTTATTTTACAATTTATTACAGAACGGTATATACATATATACAGTGTTATAACATGCCGTGTTTTTTCTATTACCATAACATACAAAACACAGACAGAGTATATACAGAATACACAAATAGATATACAGAGGTAGCATCAAGATGCTACAGATATAGTGTTTACAGTACAACAAGAAAGAGTTATGGTAATTTTGGAAACACGATGAAAACAGTAAAAGAGTATATATATGTATATAGTATCAGATCACTAAGGAAAGTTACATAGACAAATACAGATTACAGAGCACGGTACCGTTGCTAGATATAGATAGAGTGCAACCACATAGCTCAGATAGTATGTGGGTACTGTCAGCCGTGCTCGGAGAGTATGCAGCTCCCTAGTACATTGGGTTGAGGGGGCCAGTTTGACAAGGTAGTAGCCAGTCCCGAGCTTAGAAGAGGATGCAGTTTGGCCAGGTTAAGGTAGTGTAGAGTATGATGACCTATCTGGAGGGCCGACCAGATAGAGTCCCGCCTACGGGCCGCACAACCCTGTCATGAGGGGTCAAATCATGACGTACAGAGTCCTAGGGATAAAGTACAGATATTTATATATTTACAGTTTTACAGTATAGTATGATATTACCAGTATGAAAAGTAGAAAAACAGATGATACAATATGTTTTAAATTATGAAATAAAGATATGTTTTACAGATGATTTATTACATTACAGTTCAGTTATTATTTTAAAAGTATCCTCAACTTAGTTGCCACACACTAGTAATAGCATATTTCCATTTATTGAGCGTCAACTCACCCCTTTATTCTAACATTTTTCAGGTGAGCCAAATAGGCGAGCAGATCAAGCTCGCGGATAGAGAGGGTGTTTGGTCACCCTGGTTATAGGGTGAGTTTTTGGCAGAGTTGTGTATGTTTTTGGGATAGATGATACTGGAGTGGCATTTTTGTATGGTTTGTATATTCTAGAATCTGGTATTATATAGTTTATGTATAAATGGTTTTATGATTTGTGTTTCCGCTGTGTAGTAATGTTTATTGAATATACATATATAAAAAAAAATATGATGAAAAATGATAAGAAATTTGAGGTCGTTGCAATATATATATATATATATATATTATATATTTTATTATCTTATTTAATTAATCACCTAATTAATTATTATTATTATTATTATTATTATTATTATTATTATTATTATAATATTTTTTTTTACACTTCCATGCATATTAATTTTCTGGAGCGTTATATATATAAAATGGTTGAAAAATCAGGGTGTCACACATAAAGAGTAATGTCATCCGCTGAGACGGGAGAGTCATTCACAACAAGTTCATCAATTAGAACCTTAATGGCATGGAAATACTTTGAGACCAAGCAGGACTCTCGCAGAATGAGAGTCATCACCTCCTTAAGTTATATAACATGAGTCCATGAACGATTGACATACAATCGTTACAACTTGGACCAAGCATCATGAGCAGTGGTTGAAGCAGCAATATGCGGCATCACTAGTTTGGAGACAAAGGCAAGGATGGCATGAAGGATAAGCTTATCTTGCCTGATCCAATGCCAGAAGGCCAGATTGGAGACACCTGTATATAATGAACCAACAAAGGATGGTGTAAATGATCAACTTATCTTGCCTGAGCCAATGTTAGAAGGCCAGATTTGAGACACCTATAGAAGATGAATAGGCAGAGGAGGTGCTGGTAAAAAGGGTCGGTGATAGACAAATTGTAATGACCTGAATTTTAAATGAAATTTAAATAATAAAGAAAGGAAAATTGGAAAAAAGGAAAAGAAGGGAAGCTGCCAAGCTTCGTCGACGAACACAGGGTTTCGTCGACGAGAAAATGCCGAGAGGGGGTTTCTGAGCTGACTGAATTTCGTCGACGAGGAGTGGATTTCATCGACGAAATTTGTAAAGAACTCGTTGACGAAGGTCAGGCTTATCAACGAATTCTGCTGTATATATATATATATGAAAAATCTGATTTTTATTCATTTGAAGCTTCCTCTCCACTCTTCTCTCTCTCCTCTTTGGCCCTCTCACTCTCTCTCTCTTCAATTTTGGCCCCGCCAGTTGCCGGATCGAAGATTTGAGGCTACCATGACGCTCCCGGTGAAGTTCTCTACGAGTTTGCCAGAGCAGATCGTTGGGAAAACAAAGTTGGAAATCATCCCTGGGTTGAGGTAAGGCTTTTTAAGCCAACTTAGACTTTATGGTAGTTATAGAAATTGATGTACGCATAAAAATACTGATGTTTAATACTAGGAGTTTTGAGTTTCAGGGTATTGATCAGGAAGTCCTACAGGGGTTAGGCTAGGATTTTAAGGGGTGTTCTCAGTAGCCAGGTAAGGAAATAAATTAAAACAGTAATTTTTCATATAAATTATTATTGATTATGAGTAAATTTATTTTCAGAAAAACATATGTTATATTGTGTATTACGAATGAAAAGTACAATTGGGAAAATACTGCTATGATGATTAAAATGTATATGTATGTATGAGATGTAAGGAATTCACGATTTTAGAATATGAAGTATGATTTTTAACAGCACATGTGTGGCATGAACATTATTTTATGTGAAGCAAATCATGATATGAATGATTTTACGAGCAAAACATATTTTCAGGTATTTTGAAAAGAAGAATTATGCTATACTGAGTTTGATGAATATATGATAAATGAGTTATTTTCAGAATATAAATACCTGAAACGATTTTGGCGCGAGGCCACATGTATGTTATTGGCATGAGGCCGTATTTATGTTTTGGTGCGAGGCCATACTTATATTATCAGCGCAAGGCCGTATTTACTATGTTATCGGCGCGAGGCTGTATTTACTATGATTTTGGCACGAGGCCATATGTATGATTTTGGCACGAGGCCGTATCTATGTTTTCGGCACGAGGCCATGATGATATCATGTATGTTCATGTATTATATGTTATTACAGCCAGGATGTTAGTTTAGTTCAGTTCAGGGCTCGGTACCGTAGCTATATATGTAGATCAGATATCTACTTCATATTAGTGCTAACCGTCCCACGAGGGGATGAGAGATGGATAGTCGATGTGGCTTTCAGTAGAGTGTGGATGTCCACCTGGCAGTCCAAACTAGGGTGCGGCGGGCCCATCGTACTTACAGACATATTTGACTTGGCAGTGGTCGGCCAGCCATTGTCAGGTCCCACCTTCGGGCTGCACAACCCGTCATGGGGGGTAATACATGACATTAGCTAGCTATTCATCCTGGGTATATTTTCAGTACTACAGTTACAACAGATGTTTTTATGTATGTTATTACAGTGATAACAGATGCTTATGTATGTTATAATTTATTAACAAATATGAAAGTACATGATCATCCAGTATGATTATTTCCAGAGTTATGAAATGTATTGTATATGTATAAGCACTTTAAGTATTCATGTTGCCACACAGCTGTATTTAGTTTATTTTCCCTTACTAAGAAGTGTCTCACCCCCAACATTAATATATTTTTTTCAGGAAACCCAGAGAAACCGGCGGGTCAAGGCCTTCGTTGGGTGAGTGGAGCTTCCCTACTAGAAGGGTAAGCGTTGAGCTAGGACTAGGAGATTTTGTTGCATAGTCCTAGAGTTATTTTGACTTTTTGGAGATTGTACATATAAACAATATATTGATGATGTAGTAACAGTATTTTGGGAATGTAAATAACTCTGGTATTATGTTTTATGATTGGATGTTGAGATTTATGTTTACTGCTGCTAGGTTTTCCGTTGTGTTTGATAGATGTCCTCGCTACCCACGGGTTCGGGTTGACCATTTTTATTTATTATGTTATATTTTATATTAATAAATTGAGAGACGTTACAATTTGGTATCAGAGCCTAGGATATTAGGTTCTGTAGACTCTAGAGTGCAGCATTAATAATACTAGAGTATAGGAAAAAGGGAATTTGAGGTCTTGTTTTATAGTCTAGTTGCAGGACTTCGTGGTTTCCCTGGGGTGACGACTTCAGGAAATTCATTGTAAACTATCATCGGGTAGGGTATCTAGGTTGCAAGATTGAGCCTTGAATAAAGATCAGGAGTGACGAGTTAATTAGGAGAATATACGATATGAGTTGAGTGACATGTATAGTGAAGGGGTTTTGAGTTAAGTTATCATGTTTTTCAGGATGGACCTTGGAGGTAATAGTGCCCACGCTAGTGGGAGCAAGAGTGCTGGACCCTTAGGCGCTGCGGGTAGTGATTCAGATGTAGTCTTACACAGCGTAGCACAGCAGGTTATGGCAAAAATTGCCAAGAGTTCGAGGGAACAGGGTGATCCATCGGCAGGCCTCGGTAGTTCTATAGAGAAGTTTATTAAGATGAGTTCTCCGGCTTTCTCAAGAGGGACAAATCCTGCAGTTGCTGAGAACTGGGTATAGGAGATGGAGAAAATATTTGCAGTGCTGCAGTGTTCAGAGGAGCAGAAGGTGATGTTTGCCACCTATAGACTGACTGGGGAGGCCGAGAGATGGTGGTCAGCAGTGAGACTTCTAGAGCAGCAGAGGACTATACTTGTGGAGATGACATGGGAGCGATTCAAGGAGATTTTCTTTGATAGGTATTTTCTAGCCTCTTCCAGGGAGGCTAAGATTGCGAAGTTCCTGAATCTGAAGTAGGGACAGCTGTCAGTACAGCAGTACGCGGCGAGGTTCATCAAGCTATCTCGCTTCGCCTCGTACATTATTCCAGATGAGGCGAAGAAGGTACAACAGTTTGAAAGAGGCTTGAGGAGAGAAATATACAAGTAGGTATCGATACTGAAGTTGCAAGAATTCCCTGAGCTAGTGGATAAAGCCACTATAGCAGAGATTGGTGATCGGTTGGAGGCTGAGGAGCAGACGCAGAAGAAGAGGTCCACACCTTCTGGTTCCCAACAGGGGGTTGGACGTGGTACATGGAAGAGAGGTGGCTATTATAGGGACCGGAGACAGGAGACCAGGAATCGCGGTTTCCAGGGTGCGCAGCCATCTCCAGCTTGCCCATATTGTAGGAAGAGGCACCTGGGAAAGTGTCGTGCCGGGTAAGGAGTTTGCTATAGGTGCGGGGAGCCGAAACATATGATGAGGGAGTGTCCGACACAGACTGGTACTGCTCCTGCTCCTAGACTTGCACGAGGAGGTCACCAGGCACCACGAGGAGGCCAGCAGAGGAATACAGCCCCAGCCAAAGTTTTCACTTTGACGCCGGGCGACGCTGAGGCGGCCGGCGATGTGGTGACAGGTACTGTTGGTGTGTTTTAATTTAAAGTTATTGCACTTTTTGATTCTGGTGCCACATATTCTTTTGTGTCCTTGGAGTGTGTTAAGTTATGTGGGGCTGAAATGCAATCATTAGATGTTGAGTTATTAGTAGCTACACCGACCGAGTCAGCAGTGAGATGTAGTATGATACTCAGTGGTTGTCCAGTTGATATTCAGGGGAAGATTTTATCTGCTAATTTGGTGATATTAGATATGCACGGGTTTGACATTATTTTCGGCATGGATTAGCTAACTGCTAATTCTGCTATTATAGACTGCCGTGCTAGAGAAGTAATATTTAGACCTCCAGGGAAACCAGAATTTAGATTTGTAGGGTCACGAGTGCAATCCTTACCTTAGATGGTCTCAGCTGTTCAGGCGAGGAGACTGCTTCAGAATGGCTTCCTGGGATTCGTGGCTTTTGTGAAGGAAATGTCAGAAAATGAATTGAAGTTTATCAATACGCATGTAGTGAGAGAATTTACAGACGTGTTCCCAGATGAATTACCAAGTTTTCCGCCTGATCGTGAAGTAGATTTTTCTATTGATCTACTTCCAGGTACAATACCGATTTCTAAAGCACCGTACCGAATGGCGCCGGCAGAGTTGGCGAAATTGAAAGATCAGTTGCAGGATTTGTTAGATAAAGGCTTCATAGAGCCTAGTGTATTGAAGTGGGGAGCTCCTGTTCTATTTGTGAGGAAAAAGGACGGGGCTATGAGGATGTGTATAGACTACAGGGAGATTAATAAAGTGACCATCAAGAATAAGTATCCTCTACCCCGTATTGATGACTTGTTTGATCAGCTCTAGGGTACATGAGTGTATTCGAAGATCGATCTCAGATCAGGTTACCATCAGGTGAAGGTGAGAGCAGAAGATGTATCGAAGACGACTTTCAGAACCAGGTATGGACATTACGAGTTTCTTGTTATGCCATTTGGCCTAACGAATGCTCTAGCGGTATTTATGGACTTGATGAACCGAGTCTTCCACCAATACCTAGACCAGTTTTTGGTTGTTTTTATTAATAATGTACTGGTCTATTCGAGGAGCTATGAGGAGCACGAGATGCATTTGAGGCAGGTTTTGCAGATGCTTAGAGAGAAGAAGCTGTATGCCAAGTTCAGTAAACGTGATTTTTGGCTCGAGAAAGTTGTGTTTTTGGGGCATGTCATCTTAGGAGATGGAATTTCTGTAGATCCCAGTAAGATTGAGGCGGTGGTGAATTGGGCTAGATCGAGGAACGTTCAGGAAATCAGGGTTTTCTTGGGGTTAGTCGGTTATTACCGTCGTTTTGTTGAGGGGTTCTCAACTTTATCAGGGCCTCTGACACGACTAACTAGGAAGAATGCCAGATTTGAGTGGGACAACAGTTGTGAGCAGAGTTTTCAGGAGCTGAAGCGGAGGTTAGTCACAGCGCCTGTATTGATCATTCCGTCTGGGGGTGAGGGTTATACCATTTACAGTGATGCGTCCTTAAAAGGACTTGGCTGTGTGTTGATGCAGCATGGCAGGGTAGTAGCGTATGCGTCTAGACAGTTGAAAGAGTACGAAAAGAACTACCCTACCCATGATCTTGAGTTGGATGCAGTAGTACACGCATTGAAAATTTTGAGGCATTACCTGTACAGCGAGCAGTGTGAAATTTTCTCTAACCATAAAAGTTTGAAGTATTTCTTCACCCAGAAGGAATTGAATATGAGACAGAGAAGGTGGTTAGAGTTGATTAAGGATTTTGACTGTACGATCAGTTACCACCTAGGGAAAGCAAATGTGGTAGCTGATGCACTGAGCAGGATGTCTGGAGTATCAGCGTTAGCAGCTATGGAGATCCAGCATCCGATCATGATGGATCTGGAGTGACTTGGCCTAGAGTTGGTGGAGAGTAATACCCTAGTATGTATCGCTAGCCTAGTAGTACAGCCTACTCTACAAGAAAGAATTAAAGCTGCTCAGAAGGAAGATCCAGAGTTAGTAAAGGTGATGGACAGAGTACAGAGTGGTCAGGGAGAGGAATTCTGCATCGCAGATGACGGAGCTTTGCGGTTCCGTTCTAGACTATGTGTTCCTGCAGATACTGAGATTAGGAAGACCATTCTAGAGGAGGCCCACAGATCTTTGTATACGGTTTATCCCGGGAGTACGAAGATGTACAGAGATCTGCGAGAGTTGTACTAGTGGAGTGGAATGAAGAGGGAAATTTCTGAATATGTCGCCTAGTGTTTGATGTGCCAACAGGTCAAAGCTGAGCATCAGAGGCCGGCAGGGCAGTTGCAGCCATTATTTATCCCAGAGTGGAAGTGAGATCATATTTCTATGGACTTTGTTTCAGGGCTGCCGTCGGCATTACATGGCCAGAAAGCCATTTGGGTGATTGTTGATCGGTTGATGAAGACCGCCCACTTCATTCCTATCAAGATCAGCTATTCCCTCAGCCGTTTAGCGGAGATTTACATTCAGGAGATAGTTCGTTCTTATGGGGTGCCAGTATCGATTATGTCAGATCGAGACCCACGATTCACATCACGATTTTGGAGGAGCTTGCAGGAGGCTCTAGGGTCTCAGTTATCATTTAGTATGACATTCCATCCTTAGTCAGACGGTCAGAATGAGAGGACGATATAGATACTAGAAGATATGCTCCGAGCATGTGTTCTAGATTTTGGGGGTATTTGGATTCAATTCATGCCACTGGTAGAGTTCGCGTATAATAATAGTTACCAGTCCAGTATTGGCATGGCACCATTTGAGGCACTGTACAGTAGGAGATGTTGATCTCCTTTATATTGGGATGAGATAGATGAGCGGCGAGTTGTGGGACCAGAGTTAGTACAGCAGGCATACGATAAGGTTCGACTTATCAGGGACAGGATTGGTGCAGCATAGAGCCAATAGAAGAGTTATGCCGACAATCGCCGCAAGAATTTGGAGTTTGACGTGGGTGATCACGTATTTTTGAAGATAGCTCCATTGAAAGGAGTTATGAGATTTGGTAGGAAAGGTAAACTTAGTCCTAGGTTTATTGGTCCATTTGAGATTCTAGAGAAAGTGGGACCGGTGGCTTACAGGCTAGCTTTACCACCTTCATTATCTAGAATTCACGACGTATTCCACGTATCTATGTTGAGGAAGTACGTCCCAGACCCTTCTCATATTATTAGTTATGATGAGTTGGAGCTTAGTGATTCATTGGGGTATGAGGAGGTACCAATTCAGATTCTGGATAGGAAAGTACAGAAGTTACGTAACAAGAAAATTCCTCAGGTAAAGGTTTTGTAGAGGAATCATGCAGTAGAAGAGGCTTCTTGGGAGTCCAAGGAGCAGATGAGACAAAGGTACCCACAATTATTCCAGGAAGTTTAAAGGTAATTAGAAATGTGAGTAAATATGTAATTTTCTTTTGCAGGTAGATGTAATGTTATAGATAGTATGAGGTAATTTAGTTTTGGGAGAAGTTTTCTTTTGGTATATGTAATCTTCCAAGACATGAGTTGTAACCACGGTATTTCTCCGCCACAAGTGAGGGTAAGTAATAAAACAAGCAGACCATTTTGCCTAATCAGGGATGATGAATTATGAGAATGGTAAATTTCGAGGATGAAATTTTATAAGGAGGGGAGAATGTAACGACCCGAATTTTAAATGAAATTTAAATAATAAAAAAAGGAAAATTGGAAAAAAAGAAGAAGAAGGGAAGCTGCCAAGCTTCGTCAACGAACACAGGGTTTCGTCGACAAAGGCTTTAAAGATTTCGTCGATGAACACAGGGTTTCGTCGATGAGAAAATGCCGAGAGGGGGTTTCTGAGCTGACTGAATTTCGTCGACAAGGAGTGGATTTCGTCGACGAAATTTGTTAAGAACTCGTCGATGAAGGTCAGGCTCGTCGACGAATTCCGCTGTATATATATAAATATATATGAAAAATCCTATTTTATTCATTTGAAGCTTCCACTCCACTCTTCTCTCTCTCCTCTTCGGCCCTCTCACTCTCTCTCTTCAATTTTGGCCTCGCCAGTTGCCAAATCGAAGATTTGAGGCTACCACGACGCTTCCAGCGAAGTTCTCTACGAGTTTTCCGGAGCGGATCGTTGGGAAAACGAAGTTGGAAATCATCCCTGGGTTGAGGTAAGACTTTTAAAGTCAAATTAGACTTTATGGTAGTTATAGAAATTGATGTACGCATGAAAATACTGATGTTTAATACTAGGAGTTTTGAGTTTCAGAGTATTGATCATAAAGTCCTACGGGGGTCAGGCTAGGATTTTAGGGGGCGTTCTCAGTAGCCAGGTAAGGGAATAAACTAAAGCAGTAATTTTTCATACAAATTATTATTGATTATGAGTAAATTTATTTTCAGAAAAGCATATGTTATATTGTGTATTACGAATGAAATGTACGATTGGGAAAATACTGCTATGATGATTAAAACGTATATGTATGTATGAGATGTAAGGAATTCACGATTTTAGAATATAAAGTATGATTTTTAACAGCACATGTGTGGCATGAACATTATTTTTATGTGAAGCAAATCATGATATGAATGATTTTACGAACAAAGCATATTTTCAGGTATTTTGAAAAGACGAATTATGCTATACTGAGTTTGATGAATATATGATAAATGAGTTATTTTCAAAATATAAATACCTAAAACGATTTTGGAGCGAGAACACATGTATGTTATCGGCACGAGACTGTATTTATGTTTTGGCGCGAGGCCATACTTATATTATCGGCGTGAGGCCGTATTTACTATGTTATCGGCGTGAGGCCGTATTTACTATGATTTTGGCACAAGGCCATATGTATGATTTTGGCACTAGGCCGTATCTATGTTTTCAGCACGAGGCCATGATGATATTATGTATGTTCATGTATTATATGTTATTACAGTCAGGATGTTAGTTTAGTTCAGTTTAGGGCTCGGTACCGTAGCTATATGTGTAGATCAGATATCTACTTCAGATTAGTGCTAACCGTCCCACAAGGGGATGGGAGATGGATAGTCGATGTGGCTTTCAGTAGAGTGTAGACGTCCACCTGACAGTCCAGACCAGGGTACGGTAGGCCCATCGTAGTTACAGACATATTTGACTTGGCAGTGGTCGGCCAGCCATTGTTGGGTCCCGCCTTCGCGCTGCACAACCCGTCATGGGGGGTAATACATGACATTAGCTAGCTATTCATCCTGGGTATATTTTCAGTACTACAGTTACAACAGATGTTTTTATATATGTTATTACAGTGATAACAAATGCTTATGTATGTTATGATTTATTAACAAATATGAAAGTACATGATCATCTAGTATGATTATTTCTAGAGTTATGAAATGTATTGTGTATGTATAAGCATTTTAAGTGTTCATGTTGCCACACAGCTGTATTTAGTTTATTTTCCCTTACTGAGAAGTGTCTCACCCCCAACATTAATATATTTTTTTCAGGAAACCTAGAGAAATCGGCGGGTCAAGGCCGTCGTTGGGTGAGTGGAGCTTCCCTACTAGAAGGGTAAGTGTTGAGCTAGGACTAGGAGATTTTGTTGCATAGTCCTAGAGTTATTTTGACTTTTTGGAGATTGTACATATAAACAGTATATTGATGATGTAGTAACAGTATTTTGGGAATGTAAATAACTCTGGTATTATGTTTTATGATTGGATGTTGAGATTTATGTTTACTGTTGTTAGATTTTTCGCTGTGTTTGATAGATGTCCCCGCTATCCATGGGTTCGGGTTGACCATTTTCATTTTTTATATTATATTTTATATTAACAAATTGAGGGACGTTACACAAATAGTGGTACCGTCAAGGTAGCCCTGGAGATCATAGCCAATAAGCAATGACGTTAGTTGGGCGCGCCATGAAGGGAAGTTGGAAGGGGTCAGCTTTAGAGGAAGTTGGGAGCCGATATTGATGGCAACAAGAGGAATGTTACCATTGCCAGGAAGCTCGAGAGTGTTCACAATAACAGACTTAGAGGAAAAGGTCATGAGGGGGAAAAAAAACTCATTAGAGAAATGAGCTTTGATACAATAAAGAATTTGCAGAATATTATCATTGATATGAAGATGTCCTATATATAGGACTTGTACAAGGTATGGATGTTACAAATTTAAAATTATTTAAATATCAAATCAAGAAAATCCTAAACTATGAAATACAAAAAAATATTCAAGTAATACAACTGAAGAATCCCAGGTTTTCGCAGACTATTGAATATCAAACAATCCTCAACTGTAAGGATTCTCGGCAAATCAGCATCTGACAGAACCGTCGATGGTTTGATGAAACTATCAACACCGTTGACGGTTTTCGTCTGGAAATGTTTTTGTCTGAAACCGTTGAAGTAACTGTCGATGGTTATATGGTAACCATTGACGGATAGTTGGAAAACTACACAATTTCCTTGATAGACTACTCTAGAATACTTACACACACACATATTCTTTTAAAATTCAATTTTTTTTTCAAATTTTTAATTCAATAAGATGAGAGTTAAGCCACATAATTTTGACTATATTTTTTTTATTTAATAAGATTTATTTAGAAGAGAAAGTAAAAAACTATCTTTAGGGGAAAAAAAGAAAAGAAATGCACAAATCTCTTTCAATAAATTTGTTAATAAAATTACTTAAATTATAATTGTGATTGTCATGAATATAATAAAACGGTGACACTATAACATATGATATTTCCAAAAAGGAATATTCAAAAAATATTTAAAGAATGTCTAAAAAGAGTTAGATAAGTGTTCAATGTGCTATAAAATATAATCAGAAGAGTATTAGTGATTTAAAATATTAAGTACTAATGAGGTGTCACTTCACTATTAAACTTTATCATATAATCCATATCTGTGATGAAATAACACCCAATTCTACTCAAAATGGAAAGAACATTTACACACAACCATGATAAAAATTAGAAGATTATAGTATTGATCAATGGCCGGGAGTCAATAATTTCTCATTTAAAACGGGATGGTGTACCCTCACAAATATTTTTTTTTTGGATTAATTTTTGTGTATGGGATAAAACTAACAAGAATAATTAGCATTTGGAAAATCATGATTACACCCAAAGATGCAAATTATAAAAACTTTAATTTTGGAGAAAAAGAGTTTAAGGAATCCATCAAATCATGTCTTGGGGGCAAACCATCTCACCTACCAAAGGTGGGGAATGTCCAAGCCACTGGCCAGCACAGACCAGCATGCAAAAAACCCAGTTCTCAATTTTTCTAGCACAATGTAGCTCTTCCCCAATTTCCCTTCCCTAAAATTTCAGAATGAGAAAAGGTTTATGGGGGTTTTCAGCTGTGAGGATGGTGACATCACAGCTGCATGCTTGCAAAATTCTTTGGTCTCAATCATCCCTTTCTCCCCCATGAACCTGCAATTGCAAGCAAACCCTTTGCCTCTCATCTCTTCTCTGGTCCTCCATTCTTGTCGCTGGAACCTCTCTCTCTCTGCTTTTGGGTCACTAATTAACTTTACAAGCAAGTTTAATATTTCAGCTATCTTGCTTCTCTCTCTCTGCCTTTTTTGGTAAGTATACAGTGCTTGTGCTATGCTGCTATGTTGCTTTAGCTGAGTTTCTCTTTCCAACTCTCTCTCTCTCTCTCTCTCTCTCACCTATAAGATTGCAGGAAGAGTTCCAAGCTAGTATTACACCCAATTGGAGCCTTTACAGACTGACATCTGCCATTTCCCTTTTATTTTCTTCTCTATTGCTCACAGAATACTGCTTTGCGCTCGGTACTTTTCTCTACTTTACCAGAACCGTGTAATTTCTGCTGCAGAACCCATTTCAATTTTCAATTGATATGGCAACTGGGGTTCTCTACTGAAGTTGGAATAATCTTCCTGCAGATCTTTGAGCTTCTGAGGGTCGTCATGGAGGGAGAGAACGGCGATGTCAAGTCGAGGATGGAAGACTATGAAGTGATAGAGCAGATTGGGAGGGGAGCCTTTGGGGCCGCTTTCCTGGTTCTCCATAAAACTGAGAAAAAGAAGTAAGAAATTTTTCTACAATTTTCTGTGAAATTCTGAAATTCCTACACCGTTTTTCTTTTTCTTGAATCTTCTTATCTTTTATTGGTAATTTCGATTTTCTCGTCTACCAAACCATTGAAGCTATTAGATTAAATAGTGATTTCTGTATAATCAACCTATGGGAATTGGGTGTGCGAAACAGAACTCTTGGAATTATATTTGCATAACAGTTAGATTAAGTCATGATTTCCCTTTTTCTTTGGGGATTGCTGCTGATGTTGTCGTTGTTTTTGTTGTTGTTTCTCAACCCACCCCCAACAACCCCCCCCCCCCCAATTTTGGGTTTTGGGGATTGTTTTATCCTTTTCCTTTTTTCTAGGTTTTGAATTTACATGCTAAATCTGGCTTTCTTTATGAAGCAAATTAGGAAAATTGTGATTATAACGGACAGTTTTATTGATGGAATATTCTGTGATCTTTATTAGATATGTACTGAAAAAGATTCGCTTGGCTAAGCAAACTGAGAAATTCAAGCGCACAGCCCACCAAGAGGTCAGTTCAGCTTAGCTACATGCTTTCACGAAATGCTATTACATTAGAGAATTTTGATGCCAGCAGCAGAGGCCTCCCTTTGTATTACAGGCAAATTAATAGACCATTGATGGACTTAGTTATATCTTTCATTTCTGTCTCAGCCTCCATTTATGAAGTTTTCAATTTTTGGTATCTTATATTGTACTCCAAATAGTAAGTCTTCAATATCTTAATTTTGTGTATATTGTTATGCATAATTCACCAATATTAGCCATAATCATTTGGACCCATAAGTTTTCAACTCCCCTTCTTGGGCTGTTTATCTAATTATACGATGTGCATGCACACAACCCTTTGGAAATGGGTGGCCATTCATCATACTTGCAATCATAAACAACTTCAACTCGTCTCTAACTTCAATTAGCTTTGCATTTTATTGCAACTCCTTTTTCTCCTGTACATGCACAATTAAATTCCACTTTAATTAGATAATGCAGATTAGTTTGGCGATTGTATGAAATGAGAGGAACTAGATATTCACTTTAGAATTTTTCAGCAGTCTAAGAAGATAACCCTGATGTACTACTCTGAAATGCAGCTGAATAGGGTTTTGGAAGTTGTTTCTATAAGATAATTTGCCACTCAAATTATGCTTCTAACTGATATAAAAGATTATGTTTGTGATTTATTTCTTTTTTCAGATGGATTTGATTGCAAAACTAAATAATCCATATGTTGTGGCGTACAAAGATGCTTGGGTGGACAAGGTAAATGCATTATGTTTTAGTCCGTATATAATTTAAAGATAAGACTGTTAAATGCTTGACAGAAAGTTGTTGCTAGTGAGATCCTGGTTGATTGTACCAATTTGTTGCATTTGAATCTTGTAGGGGTGCTGTGTATGCATCGTGACTGCCTACTGTGAAGGTGGAGACATGTAAGTAATCACAACATATGTCTATAATTGATCTTTTTTATGGAGTTTGAATGACATAGTTCATAATGCGTTCTTCAAATTAGGCATAATTTTTGGTGTAATAAATGCTATTCTGAGTTTTGCTTTAGATGCTGGGGATAAAAATGAGAAATTTATTGTTCCTTCTTATACTTTGTTAAAGGATTCTGATCGATGCGATTTAACTTTCCAATAAAGCTCAGGGCTTATTGTCGAGCAATATAATTTCTTTGTTCTTCCCTTTTTTTTTTTATTTTTTCTTTTTTTTTGTGGAGTGGATTAACAATTTGATTTTAGAAAAACAAACAAGAAAGTAATTCCAACTTTAAATTTGGAAAAGAAAAACTCTGTGCAATCTTTAGAATGTTGGAATTAGGAATATGAATTTTTCTCTGATTGATCAGGGCTGACATTTTAAAGAAGGCTAGAGGAACATTATTCCCAGAGGAGGTATGTAGAGTTTTTTATAATGAAATTAACACCCTTATATGTACCTGCACCTTTTTGTGAGTGTGAGCCTTGACTTAATGGTGAGGGTGTTACATCCAAATCTGAAGGTCACTGGTTCAATCATGAAAACAGTCACACCGTATGTGGAAATAAGAATGTGTAAATCATGCCTTCCCTGCACCACCGGTGGTGTAGGAGCCTTGTGCACTGGCTATTACTTTTTATGTGTACCTACACAAGCTAAATTGCCCTATTCTGCATTATTCTGTTTATCTTCCCAGAGGCTTTGCAAGTGGTTGACTCAGTTGTTGCTGGCTGTGGACTACCTGCATTCAAGCCGAGTTCTTCACAGGGATCTTAAAGTATGTATGCTCTGATCCTCATAATGAGAAGCTTAATAATGATTCTGGTTATTTAATTAAATCTTGTTCATTTCCAGTGTTCCAACATATTCCTCACAAAGGAAGGCGACATTCGGCTAGGTAAGAAGGCAAATGCGCTTGCTTAAAGAGAAGGTTATTTCCTGCTTTGTGTTTGGCCTCTAATGTTGAAATCTCAATGCCTTCTAAACATAATTTATATTGAATGGACCATACAGGAGACTTTGGACTAGCAAAACTGCTTAGCACCGATGACCTTGCTTCTTCGGTATGGATTTCTTTACCCTCCTTAATCTCAATGATCTACTAGATGGATTCTATTATTAACTTAAAATTTTCGGTCATTTTTTCATAAAAATACCAGTGTAACCTATCATTTCTGATCTATTGGACGTCTGTGAGGCAAACTTAATGCATTTCCAGCATCAGGATTTTGGGAGCTTATGTTAATTGTACTTGGAGATGTTACCTTCAATTTTGTTGTATTCTCTCTATATTTTTACACAGATTGTTGGAACTCCCAACTACATGTGCCCCGAGCTCCTTGCTGATATACCATATGGCTATAAATCTGATATATGGTCACTTGGTAAGAAACCTGGAAGTGTGCGCCCACACATTTTTTTTAGTGTGTGAATTCCATGGTTTAGCAAATTAAACCATTTTCCATCTTTCAGGTTGCTGTATGTTTGAAATAGCTGCACACCAGCCAGCATTTAGAGCTCCTGTAAGTTTTGAGCTGTATGTATGCATTGTATGGCATCAGTATATTCAGACAAAAGTAAAGTATATTAGATTAATAACTCCATCAAACAGGATATGGCTGGGCTTGTCAACAAGATAAACAGATCCACCATTTCTCCGCTCCCAATTGTGTATTCTTCCACATTGTAAGTGTTCTATTCTCCAGCTTCACCAAATCCAAACCTCAGCAGTTTCTCAAAAAATAGCCTCACACATGTCACAATAATATGTAACACGTTTCTTTCTTGGGCTCCTTTCTATTCCATTATGATAGAAAACAAGTGTTTAATTTAGATGGGATGACTTCTGCATTACAGAAAACAGATCATCAAAAGCATGCTAAGGAAGAGCCCAGAACACAGGCCTACAGTGAGTTGAAGTGGTTCCATATTGTATCCCATTAATTTGAACCGTTTTTTATTCAGAGTACCTGATCATTTTTAATTTTAGGCTGCAGAGCTTTTGAGGCATCCCCATTTACAGCCATACCTTCTTCAGAGCCGCATAGCATCTTCTGTTTTTCTTCCTGTTAAGTCTGCAAACAATTCAAAAGATAATACGGGGAAAAAGCTAACACCCAGCAAGCCTAATGGTGGCAGAAACAGCAGAGACAAGGAGTCCAGAGAAGAGAAAGAGACTGGGAGTGTTGAACAATTGATGATAAATAATGCTCAGCCAGCAACGAATTTACCAACTCATGACAAGCCTACATTCATAGCTATGGCAGAAGACAACCTTGAAACTAAAAGAGTTGACCCAACTAGCTACTTTGCTAAAGTATCTAATGCTATTGATGATTCAGAAGGTAGATCCTTCACAGGTGAAACAACTGTTTGCAATGGACATGATAAGCCCATCTGTTCAATACCAAAGAAAAGTGGCGACTGTGATAATTTCACAGGGAGCACTTCAAATTCTAATCATGAAAAACAAGAGGAACCCGCTTCTGGATGTGTTCAACAATTGCAAGAAATTAATGTCACAAATACAGCCACAGAGGAACAAAATGTTCTTGGGGAAGTTGAAGTGCAGGGTGAGGATTCTGAAGTAAGGAACTCATCATCCAGTGTCGGCTGCATGGGTAAAGGTGAGGTCCGGGAAGATAATGATGTATTATTGGATTTGCAAACTGCAAGATGTGAACCTGCTGTAGAAGCCAGATGTTCACCGAAAAAGGAAATTCCCAATGGATTTGTGGAAATTCCTAATGGACGTTTGGAAGACAGGCAAATGGACTGTACATCATCTGAAAGTAATGAGATAATTCCACAGAAATATGATGGGGGAATAAAGGCAGATAGTGTTATTTGTGCCTTGCAAGCAGAGAAAGACGATGCTCATCCGGTAAATCAGGCACCTAGTGACATTTCACTGGTGAGTACATTAACTACAGCCGCTGGTGATGAGACCAAAAGTGAATGTGATAATCCGAGTCAGCATAGAGCTGATGCTTTAGAGTCTTTGCTTGAGCTATGCGCCCGGCTACTTCAACAGAACAAGCTAGAGGAGCTTGCTGGAGTGCTAAAACCATTTGGGGAAGAAGCTGTCTCATCCAGAGAAACAGCGATTTGGTTGACGAAGAGCCTCATGAATGCACAAAAATCGATTGGAGGAATCTGATTTTTCAATTATTTGTGATGGGCTGCATTCATTTCTTCACTTCCTTGCGAGAAAATGTGTTTTCTGATGAATGTGTCGATATATACATTATGTTGCGTCCGGGGTGTTAACCTTTGAATTCTAAGCACTTGAAGACCATTGTAAACTCTGCAGTTTCCAACTCATTTAAAGCTGTAATGAGCAATAAATTATTGTTGCTTCTTGCAATGCCTTTGAACCATGTTTCATATTGTTGTTCTTGGAGGATTTAAATGCACTTTGATGTATAAATACCAAATAATGTTTCAGAACATAGATTTCAACTCATAGATTTGGACTATGGGAATTTTTACAGAATTCTATATATTTCTGTATTACATTTTATTCAAATTTGTATCCAAATTTAAATTCCAAGCTACAAGACAGGGTGAGAATTCCAAGCTACGAGACAGGGTTATTGTTCTGCAATTGTGAGACTGTAGATACACGATCCGAGAGGACTTATTATTTTTTCAGGAACGGGTCGAGTCTAGATTGGACCTTACCGACATTAAGCTATGTTCGGACCCATTAAACTATGGTCTAGACTATACTTTCTGTGGGCCCAATTTTATTATAATAAAAGTTGGTCAACCAGTCGCCTAATAGAAAATAGGCCTCTTGATTTAACAGAGAAATGGTCAAAATACCTACTGCCTAGTTTTGTATGAATGGGGCAGCCAATGGACATAAGTGACTGTCTAAACCTAACTCTTTTTTTAGGTAGAATAGAACCAGTCAGCCCCAAAGGCTTGCCAAAGTGTTGATCAATATCCTTTTCTACATATTGGTTGGTATCCTTTTTACATGGCTTATAAAATATTATCACTGCATTGCTAATGCTCAATTACTTCGACTCATTATACTAATATTATTTCACATGTAATATTTTTTCCCGTGGACTAAACTTAAGACATTTAAATTTTATACAAAGTAATTAAAATTGTTGTTTCATTCACATCTAACTTATAATAATATAATAAAGGGAACAAACTCCTACAATTATATGCACAATTATTTGTGAATGAAATTTTTTTCTTTACTTGCATTAGTGTTTGTGTGTGTATACATTTGGATTGTCAATTATTCTTTACTCTAGAAGGGATTTGAAACAAATATCATTAATTTGTATATTTTCATGTGGGTATGTTATGTATATGAGAACCAATATGTCAAAGGTCTGTTCTAACTTTGTTTTATTTATTTTGTTTAGATTTTTTTAGTACCTATCAAACTTGGCTCCTTGTTTAATTTTCTCATGTACGCATCCAAAACTTCACAAGATGCCAGTGCTTCAAATGACAATTGACAAGTAGATATGTGGAGAATTAGGAAAGTATTTATTATAAGATTATTTCTTGGCTTATTAACAGTTCCGCTTCGTCTATTAAGAGTCTTTCTTCAAAATTTCTAAATGCACAAAAGGCTTGGAATTTTTTTGCTAGTTGGTATAATTGTTCTAGTGATGTTGCCTTAAACTTTTGGTTAGAATCCAATATTTAACGGATGCATTAGGAGCCTCGATAGTCTAATGCTGACTTGTATTCTCAACTTAGAGCGTTTGGGATTAGCTTTCTCATTTTGATCTTACCTTTTTTGATGACTACCTAGTCTACCCTACGCTGATCTCTTCGCTAAGTATCAAGATTGCACTAGTATTCATGACATCAAGCACATTAGGGCATCCTTCTTGCATGGGTCACTTGTCCATTCTTAGAAGTTGCTCTTAGTGAACATCTTTATGAGTAATATAGTTAGAAGACTCCTTGTACGACATGTCTTCCTCAAATATATGCGTACTACATTTGCTTCCAAGATTTCCAATGCTAATTTCATTTCCAGTACTCACTCTTCTTTCTCTTTCACATGTTGTTATTGTAAGGAGGATGAGCATCATATAAAGGAATGCCCTTAGAAAAAGGCTAAGGACACTAGAGATGCAAAGAATCATGCTTCCACTCGCAAATGAGGTGCTCTCAACTAGACTATTGTTGTAACTTATATTTACTTTATCTATTTTTCATAGTAGGGAATCATTCATAGTAGATTGATTATTCCTATTGCAATAAGATGACTTTTAATTCTTAGTTGTTTTCCTATAAGAGTTTCTTCATCATGCCTTAAATCTATTTATATCGTTAATAGATAAAATATGATAGTCATATTATGACTATTTCCATACCTTTGTCTATTCCGGATATGTGTATCTTGTCCCTAGTTTGTCTCTTAAGCTTCTTCCGGTTGGTCAAATTGTTGAACTAGGTCTTATAATTAGTTTTCTAACCATGGTTATGATGTGCATGCTCCTCAAACTAGTTAACTGCTTGAGACAAACGGTAAAGTGGGTCATATGTTTAAGCTCACCTCCTTACATTTGTCAAGCCTTTCTTTGTGCCAATCATTTTACTACCACACCATCTAATACTTGGCATTCCCATCTTGGACACCCCTCTTTATCTCATGTTTAACTTTTAGCTTCTAATGACAATTTGGGTTGTGTTGATTTCAAGAATTTTGATTGTTTGTCTTGTAAGCTGGGAAAACAAATTTCTTTGACCATTAATAAGAGACTCATATTCCTTAACACCTTTTGGTTTTATACATTCCAATACTTGGGGTCCTACACCTATTTCCACAAAGGGTGGGTATAAATATTTTGTCCTATTTTATAGATGATTTCTCTCACTACACCTGATTTTATCTAGATGCATTACCTCTGCACCGTTGAGATATGGTTTTGAGAATATCATCTCCTTTACTTCAATTAGTGGTAGTGGAGATCTAAATTCTTTCTAGTATGTAGTTTTTCGCCCATAGAGAAATAGGTGGATGGAAGAAGTGGAGTCTTTGCATAAAAATCAGACTTGGGAGTTGGTGGAATTTCCTAAGGGAAGGAAAGCAGTAGGATGCAAATGAGTGTTCAAGAAAAAAAGATGATATTTCAGAAAGAGATGGTAAATGATTCAAGGAAAAACTAGTGGCAAAAGGGTACTCTCAAAGGGAAGGGATAGACTATGATTAGGTATTTTCTCCGGTTGTTAGACATAGCTCTCCATAGGTTAATTTATTGACCATGGTAGCTCAGTTTGATTTAGAGTTAGAGCATCTGGATGTTAAAACAACATTTCTTCATAGTGACCTAGAAGAACAAATTTATATGAAGCAACCGAAAGGTTTCATGAAACATAGGAAGGAGAATTATGTTTGTAGATTATAGAAACATTGTATAGCTTGGATTTATGTTTGCAGATTGACGAAATCATTGTATGACCTAGAGCAATTGGCAAGGCAGTGGTCCAAGAACTTTGATTCGTATATGATGAGTATTAGATATACCCATTGTGAGTATGATTAATTGAGAATTTAGGTATACTCCCACGAGGGGTGGGGGGGGGGTGAATTGGGATTTTAAAATTTCTTTACTTCTTTGTATTGCAAATATCTTAGTTGAATTTTAACTTCAACAACTTAATCAACTTTCAACAATCACTCAAATATAATTTTGATAATCAACCAAGTATAGTCATTATTTAATCCAAGTTCAAGTCTTTGATGTTGAAGCCCAGCTAATAAATTCTAAGTTTCAATTTTGAATTGTTATAAACAAATCTCAGAATCTTTTAAATTTAAAACTCAGAAGACAGTGAATGATGAAATGTAATTTCAGAGATTTGATAAAACTTGCAACTTTAGCAAAATACTTTTTAGCTGTGATATTCAAAATTAGAATTTTACTTTTGAATATATCAATCAACCAATACTATAGTATGCTGATTTCAAATACAAATCAAAAACCAAAACTCCAGCAATTTCTAAAATATAGAAAATGTTAAAGATCATATATGTGGGTTATATACCTGTAGTAAATTAGAGAGAGTAGGGAGAAGAGCTGAGAACCAAATTTTTTACAAGGTTCGATCAGCAGCTTACGTCCTTGCCCCAAGCAACCGCTCTGAGGATTTTCCTTTCCAACTTTCTTTACTAGGCAAAGTTACAATCTCTCTCCTTATCAGGCGGAGTCCCCTCTCTAACAAGAATACCCCTTTTTGCTTGGAAACGATCCAACAACCTGAATTGCCAATATAACAAAAAAAAAAAAAAAAACAACGACTTTGGTTCGTACAAGAACACTCTCCGTTAGAGCATATTTGTATAATTAAAATCACAATATACTTTAGAAATTAATCAATATAAAAATTGAAGCTAAAGTAAATATCACCGTGATTCTAATTTGATTTGAAAAGCTCAGTAGAATGATCAGAAAATCGTGAGTATTGATTAGCAAGAACACAGCAAAAACTTCAGCAGAAGGTTTTTCAACAATAAAGCTTTGAACATGTGAGTATAGGCTTGATTGTTGATTGATGTTGGTTTAATTCTTGGGACTAACATGTATTTATAGATATAAAAGTTAAATTTTCGTATTCCCCAAGTTACTTGCATTGTTTCCCAAGTTTTCTCAAAGTTTGGGGTCAAGCAATTAATTTTGGAAACTTTCCCTTGCTGTTTAAAATTTAAAAATATGAACATCAGTCACCTGTGCCACAAGGGTCAGTCGCTTGTGCCTTTTAAGTTCAACATATTTTTCAAACATAGAATGAGGTCAGTCGTCTGATCCTAAGAGGTCAGACGCCTATCTCGATTCTGTCTGTTCAGTTTTTAACAACATAAAAATGTCAATCGCCTAATGGTATTTCATCAGTCCCCCGTCTCAATTATGTTTGCTCAATTTTATTAGCATAATTATGTCAGTCGCTTGACGATGATTCATCAGTCGCTTGTCCTTGCAGATTTATATGCTTTCAAAAACTTTGTTTTCAAAACTCTTTAATTTTTAACTTGGAATATTGAAATGATACTTTAAAACATATTTTTCGTGGTTTTCAAAAACGGATATCTAAGTCAATAATAGATCTTAAGAGCTTCAAACATTTATATTGAAATCATGAAGTACTTACATGAGACTTCTTAAGAACTATGACTTTCGAATCACTAAGTCTTCATGCTTTGCTTCCATTCTTTATGTTTGATTTGACTTCTTGCTTCAATAGTCTTTAGCTTCATCATATATTCTAGCTTTAAGTACAAGCTTTCAATAGACTTCTCAATCACTTGATTTTGATTTTCTATCAACACACTTGAGTCCAGATGTAACGACCTCGACTCGCCACGTGGGCCTAGAGTGCTACTTTAGTGACGTCAGTGTACCTAATACCTTGTTCATCCTATATAAAACACATATATGTAGCGGAAATAAAATATAAAATCTTCAAATTACATTACCAGAGTTCTAACTATCTTTATTCACAAATATATCCATTTTCACATAATTACGTCTCACAAAACTAAACAAAAAGAAAATCTCTCTATCTACACACTACCTACATAAAATTTACACCTCTAGCTAAGCTCCTCTAGCCCACTAGACCCGATCTCTAGGATTTCCTGAAAAGACAGTTTGTAAAGTAGGGGTGAGGCACACCTCAGTAAGGGAAAGACTAAGTTAATGTCAGTGCGTGGTTAACATGCATTTAGTGTACAAAAAATAACCAGTTTACTAAGAAGATAAACACATTTATGAAAAAATTCTTATTTTACACTCAAACACATAATTAGCCGAGGATAGGGAAGATTACCCGCCCATACAAGTAGCTTCTCTCTGCTCTAGTACCATTATTGCTACCAGGGCACTCACCTTTCTCAGTAAGCCCTCGAAATTATCTTATTAATTAACCGTATTAACATAAATTAACAGATATGCATATAAAACACTCCCTGTGACAAACACTCATTAACATCCTCATGACACAGGTTGTGTGGCCCGAAGGCAGGACTAAGCTTGGGTGATCAGCCCAAACAAAGTCAAATACAACATCCTATGCAAACACATCTGCAGGCATCCACAGCAAAGCTGCAGGTCCGATGCCCTTACTTCAACCTCACGCAGGCAGTCGGTTGGGACCCCTACACTTCTATCCAGACAGTGTGGGTGCACATGGTCTAACTAGCAACAGTATCGTGCTCACAATACACTGGTCCCCAAGATTCTTAAAGCATATCATGCAATTTAGATAATAGAAATTACCATTTAAAATATTTATTCATATATATTTCCTGTTATTCCAAACACCTGGCCCCCGGCCACAAAATATAACCTGGCATATAGCCATCAATCAAAACTTGATCCTCGGCCATCAAATAATAATCCCGGCCATTGGCTAATCAAATAACACCTGACCATTGGCCGTTAGTTCAAAATCCTGCATTTCATAAACAGTTCCAGTATTTTCACAAACATTTCCAGTATTTCTCAACCAATTCAGTATTTCACAGACAATTCAGTATTTCAAAATCCCAAATCCAGATATACAATAATCCATACAAATTAAATCATCTGCCATACGATTTTCTACATTTTAACAAATCCATATAAACAAACAAGCTTTCCACCGTTCATTTTATTCAAAAATACCATACCATATATCCTAAGTTTGTAAAATCCATATTAAATGGTTAGTTTTCAATATAGCATTTAAATTCCCAAATGAATAAATAAATAAATAAATTTAATCAGTTGAAATTAAATAAAATTCCTGACTTAACTTAATCCCCTTACTTGATTCCTGAAAAAAAACCCGATAACACCCCGGCCTACGCCCCAGGTGTTCAATAACCCCTGAAATCCTGAAATTCAAATTTCACCATATTATCCGTCATAATTCTTAGAATAACTTTTCCTAAAATTTTCCTAAGTTTTGAATACCCTAAATAGCCCAATAAAATTCTAAATTATCAAACTTACCCCCGATTTAGGATTGGTACCTCGAAGCTCTAATTCGAAAACTCGCTCTGGTTAGATTGTAGAGAATCTCCCCACGAGTCTCGTGGAAATTTTCGTTCGTTAATGGGGCTTATAATTTAAGAGAAATTGAGGTTAGTTTGATATTTGGTCTTACCCCAGGAGATACGCCTACGCCGCTCCTACGACATATCCGCTTCAGTAGAAATGTCGGTGGTGGCGAGTATAGCCCAACGGTATTTTCGAATTTTTGATCGGCTAAATAACGGAGACGAAATGGAGGAGAGTGGGAGAGAGGAGACGAGGAGAGGGGGGGTGCGCCCTTCCTCTGCATTTCTTCGTCCTGAAAGATCTCAGATCCTTCAGGTTCTTTTATATATTTATAAAATATCATTATAATATTATATTATTATTATATTATATTATTTTAATAATAATAACTTATTTATTTAATTAATTAATTTATTTTTAAAATTTTAATTTTAATTTTTTAATAATAATTTTAATTTTTTTTATTTTTTTTAGGATCACTACATTCTCCCTTCCTTACAAAAATTTCGTTCTTGAAATTTGTTAACTATTACCAATTATCTCGTTAATTCTTGATTTTTGTTTACAGAAGAGTTGGTAGTCACCGACATAGTAGCTTTGTTCCACATTTATTAACTACCGTCACTTATGGCAGAGGAATACCGTGGTTACAATACTGTATTTGGGAAATTACAATAATCATAACAAAGTTTCCCAAAGACTATCCATAATTAAAACTATACACAACTAACCACACAACCTACTCTAATCCCTCTATATACCATCAATTCCTTTACCTGTCTGGCACTAGCCCTCGCTCAACAGCTGTAGGTACTTTTGGCGTATTTTCGTTTCTAATTCCCAAGAAACCTCCTCAACTGCATGATTTCTCCACATCACCTTCACTAACGGTATATCTTTAGTACGTAGCTCCTGTATTTTCCGATCCAAAATATGAACTAGTACCTCCTCATAGGCCAGAGTATCCCTGATCTCTAACAATTCATAACTGATCACATGCGAGGGGTCTGGAACGTACCTCCTCAACATGGACACGTGAAACACATCGTGTATCCTGGACAGCGCTTGGGGTAGTGCTATCCTGTACGCTACCGAACCAATCCTCTCCAGAATCTCGAACGGTCCAATGTATCTAGGGCTTAGCTTGCCCTTCTTTCCATACCTCATCACTCCCTTCATCGGAGCAATCCTCAAGAATATCATATCCCCTATTTCGAATTCTAGCTTTCGTCGGCAAGTATTTGCATAACTCTTATGCTGACTCTGAGATGCTTTAATCCTTTCTCTGATAAGTTCAACCTTTGTAGAGGCCCGTTGAACAAGTTCTAGTCCCAAAATCTTCCGCTCGCCTACTTCATCCCAGTACAACAGAGATCTGCACCAGTGACCATACAAAGCCTTATATGGTGCCATTCCAATGCTGGCCTAGTGATTGTTATTGTATGCAAACTCAACCAACAGTAGATATCGGATCCAACTGCCCCAAAAATCTAACACACATGCCCGCAACATATCCTCGAGAATCTGAATGGTTCGTTTGGATTGTACATTTGTCTGAGGGTGAAATGTAGTACTGAAAGTGAGTTGAGAACCCAACGCTCCCTGCAAACTCTTCCAGAAACGGGAAGTGAACCGCGGATCCTGATCTAAAACAATGGACATGGGCACGCCATGTATTCTGACTATCTCCTGAACATAGAGTTCTGCCAGCTTATCCATGGAATAACTGGTTCTAACCGCAATGAAATGGGCAGTCTTCGTCAATTTGTCAACTACTACCCATATGACATTCTGCCCATGCAACGTTGAAGGCAATCTTGATACAAAGTCCATCGAGATATGCACCCACTTCCACGTAGGGATGTCCAGTGGTTGAAGTGGTCCCGCTGGCCTATAGTGTTCTGCCTTCACCTACTGACATGTCAAGCACTGACCCATAAATTTAGCAATTTCCCTCTTCATGTTACTCCATCAGAACGATTCTCGTAAGTCTCTCTACATCTTCGTGCTACCTGGGTGAATAGTATAGAGAGAGCGGTAAGCTTCCCCCAGAATCATCCTCTTTATCTCTGCATCATCTGGCACACACAATCGAATGTGAAATCTGAGAACTCCATCCTCAGCAACATTAAAGTCTGTGTGCTGCTTATCTTGTAACTTCTCTACAATCTCCATCAACTCTGCATCTTTCAACTGAGCTGTTTTGATTCTCTCCCATAAAGTCGGTTGAACCACCAGACTAAAAAATGAACTCCTGATGATTTCCTTTTACCAATTCTACACCCAACCTCTCCAGGCCCATCATAATCTGGTGCGAAGCCATAACTGTTGAGGTTGATGTACCCCTAGATTTCCAGCTCAATGCATCAGCTACCACGTCTGCCTTTACTGGATGATAGTTAATGGTGCATTTATAATCTTTTATCAACTCAAGCCATATGTGCTACCTCATATTCAACTCCTTCTGGGTGAAGAAGTACTTGAGACTCTTATGGTCAGTAAAGATCTCACAACTTACACCATAAAGGTAGTGTCGTCAGATCTTCAATGCAAACACAACTGTTGCCAGCTCCAAGTCGTGTGTAGGGTAGTTCTTTTCATACTCTTTCAACTTGTGAGATGCATATGCAATGACTTTCCCCTGCTGCATTAGAACACAACCAAGTTCTTTCTGTGATGCGTCACTGTAAATTACAAATCTACCCTTACCTAATGGAAGGGTCAGCACTGGGGCAGTGACTAGACGCTGCTTCAATTCCTGGAAGCTCTACTCACATTCGTCAGTCCAGTCAAACTTCACATTCTTCCTCATGAGTCATGTCAAAGACCCTGATAATCTGGAAAACCCCTCGACAAATCTGCGCTAGTATCCGGCAAGACCTAGAAAACTTCTGACTTCCTGCACATTCTTTGGCCTTGCTCAGTCAACTACAACCTCTACTTTGCTCGGATGCACTGAAATCCCTTCCTTGGATACCACATGACCTCGAAATGCAACCTGCTCTAACTAGAATTCACATTTCTTAAGTTTAAAAAATAACTTGCTTTTCCTTAAGCACCTGAAGTACTAGTCTCAGATGCGCTTCAAACTCCTCAGAGCTCCTCGAATAGACCAAGATATCATCTATGAACACAATAACAAACTAGTCTAAGTACTTTTGGAATACCCTATTCATCATATCCATAAATACCGTTGGAGCATTCATTAACCCGAATGGCATAACCAAGAACTTGTAATGGCCGTATCGAGTCTGAAAAGCAGTCTCGATACATCATTTGATCTCACCTTCACCTGATGATATCCAGATCACAGATCTATTTTATAAAAAATTTGCGTACCCTGAAGCTGATCAAATAGGTTGTCAATTCGAGGTAATGGATACTTGTTCTTCACCGTTATTTTATTAATCTCTCGGTAGTCGATGCACATCCTCATCAACCCATCCTTCTTCTTCACAAACAACGCCAGTGCACCCTAGGGCGATACACTTAGTTTAATAAACACCCTATCTAGAAGCTCCTAAAGTTGCTTCTTTAACTCATTTAATTTAGCTGGAGCCATTCTATATGGGGCTTTGGAGATTGGTGCTATCCCTGGGATCAGATCAATTGCAAATTCCACCTCTCGATTAGGAGGCAACCCCGATAAATCCTCTGGAAAAACATCTGAGAACTCCCTTATCACTGGGATATCTTCTAACTTAAGTTCCTCCTTCGGCGCTTCCTTCACCATTGCTAGGTAACCCTGACATCCCCCCAAAAGTAACCTCTTTTCCTAGATAGCGGAAAGGATCTGTGGTTCTGAACGCACACACGACCCAACAAATACAAACCCCTGCTCCCCAAGAAGTTTGAATACCACCTCCTTCCTGCGACAGTTAATGCTCACGTAGCTGGATGCTAGACAGTCCATGCCCAGAATAATGTCAAAACCATACATATCAAGGACTATCAAAATAGCAGGCAACGCTCTCCCCTGAATCTCTACTGGATAATCCCTAATCACCCTGCTACACATTAACACCGACCCTGTTGGTGTGCCCACTCCTAACTCAGTCTCTAAAAGTTGAACCGCTAACCCATATAGTTTAACAAATCCCCGAGACACAAACGAGTGGGTTGCACCTAAATCAAATAATACTATGACACTATCTAACAATATGGAAATAGTGGAATTGATATAATATACGGGTTCTAATTTAATAATTCATATTCCAATTCCATCACAAAATCATTAAGGTAAAAAAAATCTCCATCCTAGCATTAACTTCACACATATACCCACTCATCCTAACATTCTAACCTAAAATTCCTGAGTTCCAGTCCCTTAACCTAGAAATGAAACCATCGATGGATTTACCATCATTTTTTTAAAACTCGCAACTGATTTAGAAAATCACAGAAGTTTGTCAATAGATTTCTGCCTCTAAGCTTCCAGACCAAAACCCATCTTAACCTACCCAATCCTATCCATATCTTATCTCAACCTATACTCTGGTAATTATCAATCCTCGAAGTCTGCAAAACCTAACAAACCTAGGCTCCGATACCACCTGTAATGACCCCGACTCGCCACGTGGGCTCGAAGTGCTATTTTAGTGACGTCAGTGTACCTAATATCTTGTTCATCATATATAAAACACATATATGTAGCGAAAATAAAATATAAAATCATCAAATTACATTACCAGAGTTCTAACTATCTTTATACACAAATATATCCATTTTCACATAATTACGTCTCATAAAACTAAATAAAAAGAAAATCTCTATCTACACACTACCTACATAATATTTACACCTCTAGCTTGGCTCCTCTAGCCCACTAGACCCGATCTCTAGGATTCCCTGAAAAGACAGTTTGTAAAGTAGGGGTGAGGCACAGCTCAGTGAGGGAAAGACTAAGTTAATGTCAATGTGTGGCTAGTATGCATTTAGTGTATAGAAAATAACCAGTTTATTAAGAAGATAAACACATTTATGAAAATATTCTTATTTTACACTCAAACACATAATTAGCCAAGGATAGGGAAGATTGCCCGCCCATACAAGTAGCTTCCCTCTGCTCTAGTACCATTACTACTACCAGGGCACTCACCTTTCTCAGTAAGCCCTCAAAATTATTATATTAATTAATTGTATTCACATAAATTAACAGATATGCATATAAGACACTCCCTGTGACAAACACGCCATTTACATCCCCATGGCATGGGTTGTGCGGCCCGAAGGCTGGACTAAGCCTGGGTGATCAGTCCAAACAAAGTCAAATACAACATTCTTTGCAAACATATCTGCAGGCAGCCACAGCAAAGCTGCAGGTCCAACGCCCTTACTTCAACCTCATGCAGGCAGTCGGCTGAGACCCCTACACTTCTATCCAAACAGTGTGGGTGCACATGGTCTAACTAGCAACGGTACAGTGCTCACAATACACTGGTCCCCAGGATTCCTAAAGCATATCATGCAATTTAGATAATAGAAATCACCATTTAAAATATTAATTCATATATATTTTTTGTTATTCCAAACACCTGGTCCCCGGCCACAAAATATAACCCGGCATATAGCCATCAATTAAAACTCGGTCGGCGGCCATCAAATAATAATCCTGGCCCTTGGCCAATCAAATAACACTCGGCCATTGGCCGTTAGTTCAAACTCCTGCATTTCATAAACAGTTCCGGTATTTTCACAAGCATTTCCAGTATTTCTCAACCAATTCAGTATTTCAAAATCCCAAATCCAGATATACAATAATCCATACAAATTAAATCATCTGCCACACGATTTTCTACATTTTAACAAATCCATATAAACAAACAAGCTTTCCAACGTTCATTTTATTCAAAAATACCATACCATATATCCTAAGTTTGTAAAATCCATTTTGAACGGTTAGTTTTCAAAATAGCATTTAAATTCCCAAATGAATAAATAAATAAATACATAAATAAATATATTAATTTAATCAGTTCAAATTAAATAAAATTCCTGACTTAACTTAATCCCCTTACCTAATTTCTAAAAAAAAACTCAATAACACCCCGGCCTACGCCCTAGGTGTTCAAAAACCCCTAAAATCCTGAAATTCAAACTTCACCATATTATCCGTCATAATTCCTATAACTTTCCCTAAAATTTCCCTAAGTTCTGAATACCCTAAACAGTCTAATAAAATTCTAAATTATCAAACTTGCCCCCGATTTAGGATTGGTACACCGGAGCTCCAATTCGAAAACTCGCTCCAGTTAGATTGTAGGGAATCTCCCCATGAGTCTCCTGGAAATTTTCGTTCGTTAATGGGGCTTATAATTTAATAAAAATTGAGGTAAGTTTGAGATTTGACCTTACCCCAGGAGACGTGCTTATGCCGCTCCTACAACATATTCGCTCCAGTAGAAATGTTGGTGGCGGCGAGTAGAGCCCGATGGTATTTTCGGATTTTTGATGGACCGAATAACGGAGACGAAATGGAGGAAAGTGGGAGAGAGGAGACGAGGAGGGGGGGTGCCCCCTTCCTCTGCATTTCTTTGTGCTGAAGGATCTCAGATCCTTGAGGTTCTTTTATATATATATATAATATCATTATAATATTATATTATATTATTTCAATAATAATTAATTAATTAATTAATTAATTTTTTAAAATTTTATTTTAAATTGTAATTTTAATTTTTTTAATAATAATTTTAATTTAATTTTTTTTAAAATTTTTTTAGGATCACTACACTTGAAATTTCACTTAACCAAATATGTTGAATTCCTTTGATTTTTTATCATCATAATAAGATTCTAAACCTTGTTAGGCCAACAATTGTGTTTACTTTAGAAGTCTATTGATGATTCATTTATCTTTCTACCATTAGATGCCGATGACAAGTTGATTACTGCAAAGAAAATTCGAGATGTCAATGGTTTAAAATCTTTATTCAGTAAGGAATTTGAGATGAAGGATCTTGGTGCTACAAATATGATAACATCCTTGGGATGGAAATATAGAGAGATAGGAAAGGTTAGAAGCTTTGGGTCTCTCAAAAGGCTTACACAAAGAAGGTATTGGAGAGATTTAGCATAAGTAATGCTAAGCTAGTGTCTACTTCATTAGCAATTATTTCAAGCTATCTTCAACAAAATATCCACAATTAGGGGAGGATGTGGAGTAGATGTTAAGGGTACCATATGTGAATGCAGAGTGAGCTGCTTGATGTATGCTATGATTTGTACTTGTCCAGATCTTACACATGTAGTTAGTATTGTAATAAGTTTATGGCGATTCTGGACAAGGAGCATCAATCAAAGTGCTTTGAAGTGGGTCCTTCGGTACTTGAAAGGCATTGCAAATTTTGACATCGATTTTGATACAAGATAAGATTCAGCTTTAGTACAAGGGTTCATTGATGCAAATTATACAATAGATTCAGATGACAAGAGGTCCACTACAAGTTATATATTCACTATGGAAGGTGGACCTATTTTTTGAAAATTCATGTTACAATCAATTGTTGCATTATATACCCTTGAGGTAGAGTACATGGTAGTAATGGATGCTATAAAGGAGGTTATGTGGTTGAAGGGATTAACAACTGAACTTGGTATAAGGCAACAAACTATTTATTTACATTATGATAGTCAGAGTGCTATTTACTTAGTAATAAATCAAGTCTATAATTCCAAAACAAAGCATAGTACTAATGAGATTCAGTTAGTTAAGGTGGCTACACAAGACAATGCAGCCAACATGTTGATGAGTTACTAAGGAGAAATTCTTGCATTGATTGAACTTACTCCATATTGCTAGTTGCTAAATCAATGATGTACAACTTCAAGTGGAGGTATAGGTATGAAAGACCCAAGAGAAACTGTAATATTTTCTCACTTCTGTCATTTCTTATAAAACCTTCCATCTCACAACCCGACACACGACTGTCATGTCAAACCCGGCTCTCAGCCATCATTTCCTATATCCATTATCATCCATAAACTAGTATAGTTTACAATTTCACCATATATTTCATAACCATTACTCAGGTTCAACTGTGCAATAAAACCATATAGATTATTCTCATGCCACATGATTTTGAGTATTAAACCATAATTAAATAAGTCACCAAGAAAAATATCTCATAGTATATTCAGATTGTATGATGAAAAACTAGGGCCTGATCATCCAACCCTTCTAAGTTACTCAAAACATACTTATATATATTTAAACACATATAGACGATCACCCTTCACCCCTTTTGTTTCACAAATTATGTGTATAATAACAATACTCACTAATCCAACCATTCAAATCATTCCCAAATTACCGTAAGAGATTCCCATAATTAAAAACCCAGTTTTCAAACAACTGGATTTCAAAACAACCCCTGATATCATGAAAATATGCCTACAAATAGTTTAATCGGTTCATTTATGATAAAAATATCGCATAACCTAATCCCCTTACCTTTTTCTGAAATTCCGATTACATTCCAAAAAATGAAAACCCTAACTTTCGAACCCACCGCTGAAAGTGAGTCGACAAGCCAAGAGAGGAGGGAGAGATGATTGAGGAGTGATGACGAACTCTGAGTGAGCCTACGGGAGAGAGTGGGTCACGAGAGAGTGAGAGTAGAGAGAGAGAGAGAGTCCCAAAAGCTAATTTAGAGAGAGAGATAAATTTTGGGTTATAAAAAGCTAGCTTAGCTCTTAAGTAAGGCCAACCCAGAGGAAAACCATCGACTGTTTTCCTAGGCTCCAGAAAACCATCGACAGTTTGGTCTTGCCAAACCGTCTTTCCCTATTTTTCTTTTAGTTTCCTTTATTTCTTTTTCATTTTATTTATTTTCTTTTCTTTTCTGGGTTCGAGTCCCTACAGTCTTCCCCCTTATACAAATTTCATCTTCGAAATTTGCTAACTATTATTGATCTCATCCCCTCGAACTTCCTTTAGATGATAACCTAGATCTACCGAAGAGTCGGTAGCCACCCACATAGTGGCTCCGTCCTAAATTTACTAACTACCCTCACATTTGACGGAGGAATACCGTGGTTACAATAACAGTCCTTAAGAGAGTACATGTGACAACTCGAATAATAATGAAATTTAAATAATAAAGAGAGAGGGAAATAGAAACAGAAACAGAAGGAGGTCGTAGACTTAGCGTTCGTCGACGACATTGCATTTTGGATGGAAAAACAAAAAACGGGAGTTTCAGGGCTTCGTCGACGAATCCCCTGTATTCGTCGACGAAGGCTTTAGAAAATTCATCGATGAAGACTAAATTTCGTCAACGAAGAAATACCGAGAGGGGTTTTGGAGCCGACTGAATTTCATCGACGAAGATCGGGTTCGTTGACGAATTCCGCTGTCTATAAATATCAAAAATCCGATTTTTACTTCACTTTTAAGCTTCCTCTCCACTCTCTCTCTCTCCTCTTCGGCCCTCTCACTCTCTCTCTTCGATTTTGGCCCCACCAGTTGCCGGATCGAAGATTTGAGGCTACCACAACACTCCTGGCGAAGTTCTCTATGAGTTTGCCAAAGCGGATGGTTGGGAAAATGAAGTTGGAATTCATCCCTGAGTTGAGGTAAGGCTTTTTAAGCCAAATTAGACTTTATGGTAGTTATAGAAATTGATGTATGCATGAAAATACTGATGTTTAATACTGAGAGTTTTGAGTTTCAGGGTATTGATCAGGAAGTCATATGGGGGTTAGGTTAGGATATTTTAGGGGCTTTCTCAATAGCCAGATAAGGGAATAAACTAAAACAGTTATTTTCCATGCAAGTTAAGATTAATTATGAGCACATTTATTTTTAGAAAAATCTATGTTATATTTGTTTATCACATTTGAAATGTATGTTTGGAAAATATTGCTATTATGATTAAAATGTATATGTATGTATAAGATGCCAGAAATGATGATTTTAGAATATGAAGCATGACTTTAAATGGCATATGTGTGGCATGAACATTATTTTTATGTGAAGTGAATCATGATATGAATGATTTTATGAGCAAAACATATTTTCAGGTATTTTGAAAAGACGAGTTATGCTATACTGAGTTTGACAAATATATGATAAATGAGTTATTTTCAGAATGTAAATACCTGAAACGTATCTGGAGCGAGGCCATGTATTTATGATTTCGGCATAAGGCCGTATTTATGTTATCGGCATGAGGCCGTATTTGTATTATCGGCACGAGGCCTTATTTATGATTTTGGTGCGAGGCCATGTATTTATGATTTCGGCACGAGGCTGTATCTATGTTTTCAGCACGAGGCCGTGATGATGTTATGTATGTTCATGTATTATATGTTATTACAACCAGGATGTTAGTTTAGTTCAGTTTAGGGCTCGGTACCGTAGCTATATATTGTAGATCAGATATTTACGTCAGATTAGTGCTAACCATCCCACGAGGGGATGGGAGATGGATAGTCGATGTGGCTTTTAGTAGAGTGTGGACGTCCACCTGGCAGTCCGGACCAGGGTGTGGTGGGCCCATCGTACTTACAGACATATTTGATTCGGCAGTGGTCGGCCAGCTATTGTCGGGTCCCGCCTTCGGGCTGCACAACCCGTCATAGGGGGTAATACATAACATTAGCTAGCTATTCGTCCTGGGTATATTTTCAGTATTACAGTTATATCAGATGCTTATGTATGTTATGATTTATTAACAAATATGAAAGTACATGATTATCTAGTATGATATTATGATTATTTCCATAGTTATGAAATGTACTGTATGTGTATAAGCACTTTAAATGTTCATGTTGCCACATGACTGTATTTAGTTTATTTTCCCTTACTGAGAAGTGTCTCACCCCCAACATTAAATGATTTTTTTCAGGAAACCCTGAGAAACCGGTGAGTCAAGGCTACCGTTGAGTGAGTGGAGCTTCCCTACTAGAAAGGTAAGCGTTGAACTAGGACTAGGAGATTTTTGTTATATGGTCGTAGTGTCATTTTGATATTTTGAGGATTGTATATATGTACAGTATTGGGAGATGTTGTAAACTCTGGTATTATGTTTCTAGTATTATGTTTTATAGATGAATGTTTGGATTTTATTTTACTACTGCGTAGAATTCTGCTGTGTATGACAGGTGTCCCCGTTACCCACGGGTTCGGGTCGACCATTTTATCTATTATGTGACATTTTATAATTAGAAATTGAGGGATGTTACAGTACAAGTAGTCAAGAAAAATCTTCCCAAGGCACTCGAAACACAAAACTCAAAACGTAAAGACTTACCTCCACTAATACTTACCTAAACCATCTGCACAAAACACATTATATTCAGAACTGAACCCTTACCTGATAGTTTACTTACCTGTTTAACGTCCGACCTCTTCGAATAACTGTGGATACTTTTAGTGTATTTCCTCTTCCAGTTCCTTTATCTCAGGCCTTTTTTGAACATTTTGGCCTTTCTTGCTTCATTCAGGATCATAAATGGTGTGAAATGAGATAGCTCCACAAATTTCTCTGCATACTCCCCAATAGTCATATTCCCCTTAGTCAGGTTGGTAAACTCCTCAACCTTTTCTTCTTTAGTGGACGAGGGAAAGCACCTGTCAAAAAACAGCTCCTTGAATCATTCTCAAGTTAGTGCTACTTTCACTAACTTTAGTCCCTCTAGCAACTTCATCGAAAGCCATCAACGTTTTGCATCACCTATCATCTTAAACGTGGCATAATGAACCTTCTTCTTATCCGTGCAGCCAAGTACTTCCATTATCTCCTCAATTTCTTGAACCTAGTTCTCTGCAGCCATTGGATTAGGTCCTCCCGTAAAATTCGGAGGATTCAATCTCATAAACTCCTAGATGCTACAACCCTGATCTATAGATGGGCAGTTTTGCTCTCTAGGATCTTGCCTCATCTCTGCCCTGACTTGATGGGTTATACCTCGCAGCACAGTGGAGGTATCAAAGTCCTCCTCACTAAAAGTCTCTGGGTCATCTCTTCCTTCAACCTCTACATTCTTCCCTCTAGGGTTCATCCTGAAAATAGGACAAAAAAGAATTTAGAATCCCATTATCATAAGCTAATCAACACAATCATTAAACTAAAATCCAATATATGTCCAAATTCTCAACTTAAGAACCAGTCCCACAGCTTAGAAACAAAATCATCTAAGGTTTACCGTGGTTTGTCTAAAACCGTCGACTGCTTCAGAAAAATCACAAAAAGTTGTCGACCTACTTTCGACTCTAGGCTACAAGACAAAATTCTATAACTCTCAATACCATACCTAACCTACCCATTTCCGATCCTCATTGTCATCTGCTCTTATACTCTGGTATTAATCATCCTAAAGTCTATAGAATAACCTAAAACCTAATGCTCTGATACCACCTTGTGATGCTCTGAACCAGCCAAGTGGGGCCCAAGTGCCACGTGTTCTCAAAAGTGCTACGCTAGCCCCGAGCTCACTGAGCTCGATTATGCAGAGGTCTTGAAAAAGATGAAATTCATGGTGAGACACATCTCAATAAGACGGAATACACCAGTGTGTGGCTATCATGAGGTTTGTGTACAAAGTATAATCATCATTTACAAATTAATCCCCAATTATGAAATCATTCTTTGTCCCTACTCACACACATGTAGCGTATTTTATTAATGAGAGTTTCCCAAGGATTTGGGTGATTACTTGTCCATACAAGTAGCACCTCTCTGCTCTTATACCTTATGCAGTCAGGTATGTCTACAACTGATACTCATCAGGGCACTTACCTTTCTCAGTAAGCCCTCAGGTGGATATTTTGTCTTGTATTCACACACACTCACATAATTATTTATCAGTGAAGGTTCCCGCGAATAGGGAAGATTACTCGCCCATGTAAGTAGCTACCCTCTACCCTAATATGCTATGCAGCTCGATACGGTTACATCTGATACCTATCAGGGCACTCACCTTTCTTAGCAAGCCCTCGGGCAGAGAGTTTATCTCGCCCCAAATAAATATAATACTACAATATAATACATATATACTTCACTCTTAATTTGATATCTCTGTAATACTCATATCTTCGTGATCTTAGTACTCACTTTTCTCAGAATTTCACATCACATAAACTCATCACATTTCTCATCATCTATCTTCTCATACTCAGTATTCACAGATAATTCATATACACTGTTCTCATATTATACATTGGTTAAATTAACAATTATGCATTTAGAACTCACTACCACATGGATAATCACTATCATGCTTCCCCCCATGACGGGTTGTATGGCCCGTAGGCTGGACTTAGCCCTGGTCGGCCCACCAGAGTTAAATCAATAACAACCTCTTCAGTCTGTAAGTCAAATTGGCTGTTCCCATACTTGTCTAGACTCCAGGGGGACTTTACCCTTCTCTACACAATCGACCATCTTGTCTTCACACTCTCTCTAAGACGTGTGGGTGCACTAACTCTTCAGAAATCACACATAACAGTACTGTGCCTACTATGGTCCACCGGAGTTCTTAAATCATACATTGCAATTTAACATTCACATTCTTATCACGCCCCAAACCCGCAGGTGGGGCCAAGGTGTGAATAAAGTAACCTAACTTGTCTCTATATCAATTTAAAACATACATGATACGATACAAAAGAGGGTCTGACTCCGTGGGGTGAATAGATGCCCGCATACATACACATAACCATCTATACTTATCCAAGGTACGCAGCGGAATACGGTCTTTTATACAATAACAGTATCATACCAGAGTCTATACAAGCTAAGATACTCATTTCCATAATACAAAACATACTCCAGGTGTCTACAAAAACCATCTCGACAACTTGGGTACAAAAACCCGTACCTAGTAGGTACTAGTAGTAGCTAACGACACCCCTGCTCCCAGATGCTAAGATGCTAATTACGGCTACCTGAAGAACCTGAAAAACATTGTACGTACATTCAGGGTGAGACACCTCTCAGTAAGGAAGAAAGCAGGTTATATTAGTGTGTGACATACCAATGTTATTATACATACTTTATAACACTATAAAATATGATACAGTTCAAAACATTTACATACAGTTTCATACAGATACATACAGTTCCATACAATTCCAGTATTTTCACAAAAACCATTCCAGTACATACGATACCCAAAACATATGGTCAGTGTCGTCACACTAGTTCGCAAGTACACAAGGTCACCTCGTCTCACAATGATTACATTGCTACGTACGCAACTACGTTGCCACGACCGAGGCCCACAGTGATTATATTACTCCATACGCAACTACACAAGGTCACCTAGTCTCACATCGATTACATTGCTACATACGCAACTATGATGCGATGACTCAGACCCACAGTGATTACATTGCTACATACGGTGTAGAACACACCCTTCGGTGACCAACCGGAACATACTGGTGATATTTCACACCCCGGATATAGAGCCGGCCACTCTTGCCCACGGTAGTTATTCGATACATGGCTGTTTTACAAATCCTTAAAATCATTTTGGAACTCACGTTCCTATACATTTCAGCGTACGGTAATTAGCCGCCACGTAACTGTTTTACAAATACCTGGAACAAATACATACAACCATACCACACTTATTTGGTTTACGACAAATCATATCGTTTACAAATTCAAGTATACAGTTTATGCAAATATGGATTACGATCACCTCAATAATACAATTTCAATGTAACTAACAGTTTTCCAAACCAAGTAGAGATGATACCCGAAATCCCCAATTTTCCCAAAAACTGTAACCCGAAAATCCCATATTTTTACCCTATAGATTTCCCTAAATAAGTAGCCATTATATACATACGATTGTAGCCTACAAGCTTACCGATTCTGATTTTAAAAATAAACTGATATAAATAGAATCTCCTTACCTTAACCCGAATTCCAACTACGAAATCTACGGTCCTCAAAACTACGAACCGAGACTCCAAAACCTACAAACCACAGTACAATACATACTTACAATCTGTACTACTACACATATTCTGAATTAGAAATGAAAATCGAGCCTTACCTCGATTTTAGCCCAAAACCCAAAATCGCTTGAAACGAGATTTCGATCTGCTAGAAACGTAGAGAATCATTTCCTGATCCTCGCAGTATCATTGGATTTACGAATCGGGCAATGATTGACAAAGAAAACTAGAGAGAGAGTGTGTAGGGAGAGAGAGAGAGAGAGAGAGAGAGAGAAAGAGAGAGAGAGAGAGAGAGAGAGAGAGAGAGAGAGAGAGAGAGAGTTTAGAGAACTTAGTCCCAAAGCAACGCAAAATCTCATTTATAGCACCTTTGACCCGAGTGGATTCGTCGACGAATTGGTGTCCTCATCGACGAATTCTTCACTAGCTTCGTCAACGAGTCGGTTACCTCGTCGACAAGCCAAATATTTCAATTTTTTCCTGAACCTCTCGTTATTCACTCTTCGACGAGCTTCTGAATTTCATCGACGAGAAGCCTTCAACCTTCGTCGACGAATTACAGCCTCGTCGATGAAGTCTGTGAAATTCCATTTTTACTCCTCTTTTACATAAAAATCCATATATCACGGTGCGGGTTCTTACAATTTTGCTCTGATTAAATAATTCACATGCAATATAAACCCAATACATTTCATTATTTCCAATATGTCATACATATATCATAACTCAACTCAGTATATTCATTTTACTTATGCTACACATTTTAAATAATGCACATAATTATATCATCTAAAATAATAAGCCAACCATGTTCATCATTTGTTTTACTAAAAATACACGTCATTACTTTAATCATTTCATTTTCGCAAAAATAACTAGCAACATTGCCCTAGGCTCAAAAATCATAGTTTAAACGGATGGCTTTCAATAGTCGCAGGATAATCATATAAATACACAAATAATTTTTAAACGGTGAAATTTACAAATCTACTGGCTTAATTTATTTTCCTTACCTAATTTCCTGAACTACGCAAGCAGGGACCCCGAAATGATGCCTGCGGCACTCACCTGAATCCTGTTTCAATAATCCTAGTTTATCAACTCAAATCCTAGATTAAAGCCTATTAAACATTCCCAAGCCCATAAACCCCATTTAAATAATCATATACTAGACAAATAGTCCATTTATACCCTTACCTCAACTTTAAGGTGATGCCTGGAAAGACCTAACTCGTTCAAAAATCCACTCCACTAGAGTTGTAGAGAATTTTCCCCAGATCCTTGTGGCAACTTCCAATTGTCGATTATGGTGATGAATGGCGAAATATCGAAGAAAAAGAGTGAGGGGCGTCGTTTTAGAGAGAGAAGGAGGGAAATTTTAGGTTTCTTAATGACTAAGAAATGAGAAATTCTATTTATAGGTCGTTGACTTGGCCAACGTCGACGCCAACCTCCTCGACGAAATATCGAAGAAAAAGAGTGAGGGGCGTCGTTTTAGAGAGAGAAGGAGGGAAATTTTAGGTTTCTTAATGACTAAGAAATGAGAAATTCTATTTATAGGTCGTTGACTCGGCCAACGTCGACGCCAACCTCGTCGACGAAATGTAGTCTTCGTCAACGAGTTGCAGAAGGTCGTTCGTCGACGAAAGAAGGACTTTCGTTGATGAACCCTAAGCCTGAAATTTCCTAACATTCGGGATCTCTTCATTGACAACGCTTGAACTTTGTCAATAAACCATAGGAGAGCATTCGTCGACAAAAATAGGAGATTCGTCGACGAAGCCTACTCTTTTCCCTTTTTAAATTCCCTTTTTTATTTTTTTTATTCATTTCTTTTATTTTCTAGGTTCGGGTTTCTACATATGTATAAGTTAGGGAAAAAGACATTAACTTTTCTTATATATATATATATATATGTATATATATATATATATATATATATATATATATATATAAGTTAGGGCAAAAGACATTAACCTTTCTTGAGATTTGGTAAAATAATAATAATAATTTTTGTTAAGGTTTCAAATATTTTAGGCTGGGACCACCTTTGAGATTTCAAAAAGTTCAAGGACCTCCTCTATCAAACCGCGGTTTTGTGATTATTAGTAACGGTTTTAAACCGTCTCTAATAACCTTATTTTTTGTCGTGCACAAATCTTCTCTCATATTTTGCAAAATGACAATTTTTTTAGGAGAGATTTGTGACATTTTTGAAACCTTAGGGAGACTTGTAGTATTTTTAAAACTGTAACGAAAATCTCTATCTTTTTGCCAAATCTCGTGAGTGGTCTCTGTCTTTTTCCCAAACTTCATGGGAGGTGAGTGTTTTTTGCCCTAAAATTTATTAACATCAACTTAGACATTCTCATATAGTTCGATTTTTCAAATTGGATAAAACCTATATTTATATATAACTCTATATGGTTCTATTTCAATTTCAAATGATCGATACAACCTATATTTATAAGTCATAGCTAGAGAAAATTTTTTTTTATCGCCCAAAATCTCAAACTGAACAAAGCCTTTGAAAATCAAAGGCGAATGTGACTAACTCCATAATTCTCTCTTGATAAAGTAAGATAAGGTAATTGAAAATTACCAAGAAAAAAAAAACATAGATTTGGGATGAGCCATTAAATTGAACATTTTCAATTCTATATTTTTTATGGGGATTATATCAATTTAAATTTAGATTTATGCAAATACTCATATATAGATGAGGTTTCTATTAAGAGTCTTGGATCCAGTTAGTTGATCTGCCTAAACTCTATTATTTTTTTCTCAAAATTTTTTTATGCTAGCTAGGTGTTCTAGGGAAAATAATAAAAGAAATATCTTCTTCCATACACATGTTCATGTGCCCATATTTTAGATATTAAACATTTGAAAAATTGATTTTACATTCATTAATATCAAGCATGTAAAGAGAGGGATCCATTATCAATATGTTTTAGAATTTAGAACATAGGTGCACAGATACATACGTGAAGGCAAAGGTCCTTGTACAATATTTCTTGTATTCGAGTTAGAGGTAATCAACATTAATCAAGTGGTAACAGTGAGTTTTGGAATAAGCCCTTAACTTAGATGTCATTCTATTGTTTTGATTTGTCACATCATGAAACCTATATTTATGCATACACTCATCAATTGAGAACATACATTTCCAATTTAGCTGCCCAAGAAATATTCAGATTAACTACTGAATAAACGCCTTTAATTTTTTTTTTTTTTAAGATATCGAAAAAAAAAAGAGCAATATAAAGCAAATAAAGTCTGATGAAAGAAAGGGAAGAAAGTAGATTGAATTGGCAAGATGATCATGAACTAACAATTAATATCAAAACAAATATTAACACTCCATGAATGCTGTCAATTCTTTCTCGTTTTATTCCTCAATCTCAACTCTTCACATCAATTATTATTGCATCTTATTGATTTTCCGAGCTCATTATTAATTACCCAAATATGAATTTACAAGTAGAAAGCAAAGAAAGACAAGACAGAGGCTCCGACCAAGGACCCGACGACGGGCAAGGTGGCAGAGGAGCCGCTGGAGGGGCCGGGGGCGGGAGCCTCAGTGGCCAACACAGCGCTCATCGACGCCGCGGCGACGAGGACGGCACAGGTCATCTTCTTCATGTCCATGATGGATTGATGTCGGAGATGTGTTGATCGAAACCCGCCGGCGATATGGAAATGAACAGATTAAGTCTCTCTGGTTCGTTACTTTCTGCGGGGCTCGATGAAGAAATGAAGATGGAGGAGGGGAATTTATAGCGAGAAGTAAGGTTATTTTTGGGTTATAGGTAGTTACGTGTTTGGTTTTGCATGCATGCATGGGGTTAGGGCTAATTTTGGAAACTTAATTTCTATGGACACATGCATTAATGGTTTGAGAGTTGACAAGGTGTACACGTTCGAATGGACGGTGCCCCCCCAAGACCTGACCGGGTATTAATGTACTATTTGTACGCGTTATATTTGGTGCACAATTGAAATTTAGTATTTTGTTTTTTGGAGGGCGAGTTAATTGTGGTTTAAAATGGAAATAATTAATAAATTGGGTAATTAAAAACACATAAAGGGTCATAAATAGTTTTTTTTCTAAAATAAATAAAAAAAAAAGGGTTTTGAAAGGGAGGAATTATTTGTTGGGAAAGTCACAATGTAATATTTTTAGTTGTGTTTTTTGATTATAAAATGTCTAACCTATTTTCTTGATAAAGTAAGTTTAGTCAGCTCTAATCAATGTTATACATATTTTTTTAAAGTACTATGCAATAAATTAATATGTTCATGCATACGAGACATGTTCTAAATTTGTGCTTTGGGATAAAAGTTTGACGCAGGGTAATCTCTTTTTTTTTTTTGTGATAATTCGGGGACCCTAGTCTAATCACCATCGCTCCACTTTGGATACTATGGTGCGGCACCGAATTCGGGAGATGAATGTCGTCCGCCCATTGATGCATCCCTAGTAATTCATCAGTATAATACCTCAAGGGGAAATCGAATCTATGACATTGGAGTCACTAAAGTCACAAGTCGCTCTAACCACTTAAACTAGCCCAGCTCGACTACTATCTTTTTTTTATATATATTTGAGAATATAAGCATAAGCATATGACCATTGCACTAAGGAGTATTTTTCTTTCTGATACATACATATAATTACATGTATAACTGAATAAAATTCATATAATTTGAAAAAAAAAAATAAAGAAATATTTTTTCTTGGTCTGTGGGGTGCGCATCTCCATCAAAGCTTGAAGTTTATTAGAATTCATCTCTATCCCCTTGTGGGTTATGATGAACCCTAAAAACATCCCTACTGAGACACCGAATGCACATTTGGATGGATTTAATTACATCTCATACTTACGAAGTAATTCAAATGTTTTTTCCAAATTCCTCACATGATCATTAGATATCAAACTTTTCACTAGCATGTCGTCCACATAAACCTTCATAGTATTCCCCAGGTGATCTTTGAAAATCTTACTCACCAGTTGTTGGTAACCCACATGGGGATAGAGGTGAATTCTGATAAATTTCATGCTTTGATGGAGATGCGCATCCCACGGGCCAAGAAAAATAGGTAGGAAATTCATTTTCTATCATACTTTTTTAATACCAAATAATACTAAACATGAAAAATTATTCTAATATAATTAAAAATTAAGAAAAATCTAATGTTGATGATGTCCTAAACTAAAATTTTATTCATTGATTTGATATATATATATATATATATATATATTTTTTTTATTTTCTTTCTTACTTTTGTCGACAACCAATTAACATAAAAATATGGATTTCTCGATATTTTACTTTCTTTTTCCTTATATTTTTCAAGTTCCATACAAGGCCTAAGAGTTCACAAGTACTAATTGTTAATATTTCTTTTCACAAAAATAGAAGTGGATTGATTTTAACTCCAAGATTTGTCATAGTTACAATTTAAAATTGTGTTTAGGGTTTCTACAAAGTATAAGGGGAAAAAAAATTCATGGGGACAAATATTCGAGTTAATCTAAAGTCTAAGTATATGGTCAAAATATTGTTTTTTTTTTTTTGAAAAAAAATAATTAACCTCATTTTTCCTAGCGGAACTCTTCTCATGTTGCCTCTCTCACCTTGCCGAGCTAAGTAATCCGCCACCTGATAACCTTATCTAAATTGGTACTTTATAGAGAGAATTGAAGGCCTTGAAGCTCCTCTTCTAACAATTCTCAAAAGTCTCATAAGTAACAGAAAAAGCAAATTGCAGATGTCATCCATCCCACCACCAACAAAGAGTGGACATCTCTTTGGTAGAAAATAACTCCACCTCATAAAAACAACATTCACTAATAAAAGACGAAATTATGTTATGCTAAACATAACATTGTTTTTAATAATGAAGAAGTGCTTTTAAAATTTTCTTTTTTCTTGACTCAATTTTGTCTATAGTACAAAGAACAACCTCTCTAAAGTCGGAAGTAATCGTAACCTTTCCCAAGTTCATGAGGAATAGTCGATAATCAATTTTTCTTGAAAAATTCTTTCATGGGCATATTTACTGTAGCTAAAACTAGAAGTTACCTTTTCTAAAATCAAATTTTCTAAAAAGTATGAAAAAACCATTTTTGAGGAGAAATTGTTGATTAGTCCATTCAAAAGTATGGAGAACTCATGCTAAAATTCTTTAATTTTCTTCAAAATAAGTTCATTTGCTGTGGTGATAACACAAGTTGCCACTAAAGTTGAAATTGTGTTTTCAAGGTCCAATTTTCCTTTCCGTAAATGAATACAACCTTTTTTGCTAATTAAAGAGTTCACTCCAATTTTCATAAAAAGTGTGCTAATATAGCTTGACTGTATTTTTTGCCTAACAAATATCTCCTTTCTCACAATGAGAGGTTCTAAAAGAACCAAATCATTTTGAGCATTTCGATAGTTTCTTTGGTTTAGTAAGAACTCGTGAGGTCATTCATTTGCATAAAAAAAAAAAAAAAGGGCTTGATCGTGTATTAAAGTTCGGTCTAAGTTTGGTTTGAACTCGAACTCAATTAAAAATTTATTGATTAAGCTTGAGCATGATGAAATTTGACTTGACTAGACTTGTTTGCAGCCCTATTTCCAAATAATGATTAATATTTTGTTTCTTTCTTTAAAAAAAATTCAAAACATATTCCTTTTAATGACAACATTTATTGGCATTAAGAATGATCCTTCAAAGATATAAGAAACAATTTTTTATCCCGAATAGAAAATTAGTCGAGGCCATTTTGAGATAATAAATTCATTATTATTATTATTATTATTATTATTATTATTATTATTATTATTTTTGTGGATCTTCTTAGTCGCCTTATTGACCAAAAAAAAAATCTAATCTCTCGTGGTGATGATCTTAGGTCCCCGCTAAAATATGAAATTATGTGATACAATTTCTCTTCACTTATAAGAAATTGCAATTTTTTTTAAGCTAAATCTCTTGGAATACAAAAGATAACTTTTTCTAAATTGTGAAATGGTTTAATAGTCTTTTTTTCGAAACTTAAAGCACATTTTTTTTTTAAATGATCACAATTGTTGTCATTAAAATAGGATTGATTTTTACTTGACTTCGCTTCTCGAAAAATGTGAGAAACAAATTTTTTTTTTCCTTGGTGTATGCATGTGGAGAAATAGTTGAATCCATTCTACAATTGAAAACTCATTCTAAATGCCTTTCTTAAAAAATAAGTTCATTTGTAATGAAAATAACCCAATTCTTCAATAAAAGATGAAATTATGCTTTCTAAAAAACAATTTCTCCTAATTAATGCACTAATTGCATTTTCACAAGAGAATGTAAGTGCCATTCTTTTAATGATAACCTTGCTACTAAAAATTGAAAAGGTATCTTTTGAATAATATCTCTATAGGGGGGACCAAAAAAAAAAAACAAGAATGAGCTAGGCTTTTTAATGTGGAGAAATAAGTGAGTCCATCCTAAATGATTCAAAACTATAACAAAATGTCGTCCAGTCAGGCCAGCTCAAGTGGTTAGGGCGACTTGTGAATTTGGTGACCCTAAGGTCACAAATCGATTTCCCCTTGAGGTATTACGCCGGTGAATTACTAGGGGTGCTTCAATGGACAGACATCTTCTGCCCCTCCGGATTTGGTGTCGCGCCATAGAGTCCAAAGTGGCTAACTATTAGAACTTTCTCAACCCAATTTCACCTAGTTAATAAATAAATAAATAAAAGGTGAACTCTTTATATTGTAATGTAGCTATAACCTATCAAAAATTCTTGAGTAACAATTAATAGGTTTTTTTTATTTCTAAAAAGTAGCATATTTCTTAGAAAATTTTTTTTTTTTTCAAAGATGTGAATATGAATGAAACCCTAAAGTACAAGAAGGTAGAGGCTGACAAAGATAGACGAGAACATTCGCCTAAATCATGCTGGAAATTCTTTATATGCTTTTCGCACATAAGAAACTTTATATATAGAACAAAATAGACTCTTATATTTATATATATATAACAAAACAAGATGTACTCTTAACCTCTAAAATCAAATATTAAAATTTAAAAAGTTTGAATCAAAGAGATAAGACAAAATTCTAAGAACCAATCAATTTTTTTTTTATATAGATAAACAAATAAAATGTTTATTATAGCCAATGGTAAATTCAGGACTAACAATCATTGGGGCTGAAACTCATGTATAATGTACTTCTAATTTAGAAGATTAATTTTTTATAATTATTTATTCATAATCATTAATTATAATATCAATTTACACATAACATTAGAACTAGTAAAAAAGAAAAAAAGAACCATCACCATGGTGTATTTTTCTTTAGTTGGATTTTCAATTCTTATTTTTAAATAGCTCCCCTCCCCCTCCCCCTCCCCAAATTTTATTTATTTGAACTTAGACCTTAGATAACAACTAATTGAGTTGGTGCAATCCCAAAAATACTAAGTACCTTCTCTTAAATATATAATATAGGGAGGTTTTAACAATTCAATGGGGACTATTTCCACACTGGGCTCCATTTAGATCCACCAGTGTATACATATAGGTCCCCTATTGACCTCTTAAATCTAATATTAAATTGTGATAATTTTGAATTAAACAAATAAAATAAATTTATAAGAGCCAATCAATTTTTGGTACAATCAATTCACACAAGTAATGACATTTATTAGTCTATTTTTTAAAAAAAAGAACATGATCTGTAGGTTGACTCATAAATTAATTACATATTTTATTTAGAAACTATCTTAAATTGGTTAGTTTAATTTTTATTCTCGATCCATAATCTCATGCATGTCAAGTTGTACGATATTAGTTAACAGTATGATGAATATGTATTTTAGGTATTTTATTTATAAATTATTTTAGTTAAACTTATCAAATTAGTTCTTAAGATAGAATAAGAGAACAACAGTAACAAAAATAACAAGAAGTCTTAAGTCTCATTAGGTGAGGTTGATTATGTTGGGTTTTGTGGAGCCTAGTTATGTATTGTTTCAGATGATGACCTAACCCGAATTAATGCTACACGATTTTTAATGAGAGATTTTAATCATAAGGCTTAGGATTGGGCATCGTTTTTGTGTGAGAGAGACATAGTTTCTGAGAAAGAGTTGCACTCTACAATTTTTTTCTGATAATAGTTAAATCCCTACAACTCCGTGGACGTAGTCAAATTGTCAAACCACGTAAATATTGTCTTGTGCGCGTGATTGACTGTTTTTTTTTTTTGGTGTGTATTTTTTCTATTTTGTTTCTCACAAGATTTGGGAATTTCATGTTAATTCCCTACAGATTATATGAATTTTTTTCTGTCAATTTACCCGATCAAGAGCATTTTCCTCAATTAGATTAAGAGTTATTAAATTCTTCCTCACTACCTCATTGCAAGTTATTTTAGACCTATTCCTACCTCCTTTCAAATGTCCACACAACTAGTGCTATACCTAAATTATTAGGTATATGTTTGTTTTTTACTTAATCTTTTAATGTTAAACCACTCATTGTTGAGTAGCTGGAGCTAGAGACGCATGCAAGCTGGTGCAAGCTGGACCTGCGTTGAGTTGTGTCAGTAGCTATTGATTGCCGATTTATTATAATTCCTCCATCACCATTTAATATAATTCCTCTAGCCATCTATAAATAGAGAGGTGTGTGCGAGTGAAAAAAAGTGTGTGTAGAACAGAGCGTGAGGAAGAGTGCAAAGAGAGCAAAGAGAGAGTTTGTATTTTCTCTCAATTTAATAGTGAATTGTGGTGTGCTTCGTGAACATAGGTCTATCTAGACCGAATCACGTAATTTCTAGTGTCTCTTATTTTTCTAGCGTGTGTTTATTACTCACAAATTCCTAACAAGTGGTATCAGAGACAGGTTCGGAGCATAAACGCCAGATTGGAGAAATTCACCAAAAACAGAGCCCTGTCCAATGTCTCAAAATTGAATTTTGAGGCCAGTATCATGTTCATCTCGTCGAGACGAAGCCAACGGTGCAAATCGGAGCTCGAAAGGAGCTCAAACAGCACCACATGCGCCAACACGCACCACGCCGGAGTCGTCTGTGTCTTCATATGCCTTCACGCACCGGCGACCTGCCAGCCACGCGCATGCACACTCTCCACGTGTCTTCCTCACTCGGTCGCTTCGACCCGACCCGGTAACCCGCTCCAGAACCGGACTGTACCTGACTCAGATCCATACCGACACGCGGCATCCCCCATCAGTCGCTACGTGGCAATTGCGGCAACAAACACATCACCTAGTGGGACCCTCAGAATCCGCCAGCAAGTGGGCCCCACAATGCCACGTCAGCACCATGCCAACAGTGGACCCCACACCCTGCCATGTCAACAGACATCATTTGTTAACCACATTAGTGACGCCATCAAGAATATTCCATCAGTCAGAAGAATATTCCGTTATAGTTGACTAGATTTGACCAGATCTTTGCCCGGGTTTTTCGGAGCCATTTCGGGTCCATTTTTCGAATGAATTGAACTATTTCTAAGGTTTTCGACCGTTCTTGTGACTATCCGAATAATAATAAGGTAATTTAAATAAAGAGAAAGGGAAATTATCAGGGCCTCGTCAATGAACACAGAGGATTCGTTGACGAGGGTATAAGAGGACCTCGTCGACGAAGGCAAGATTCGTCGACGAGAAGATACCAAGAGAGGGTTTTGGGGAAGTCTGAAATTCATCGACGACGGTGCAGTTTCGTTGACGAACTTTTTATAGGACTCGTCGACGAAGTGACGTGTCTCGTCGATGAATCTAGTCCTATAAATATCAAAAACCCGGATTTTAACTTCAAAATTAAGAAATCTCTCACTCTCTCTCTCTCTCTCTCTCTCTCCCTTCGGCTCCCTCCTCTTCTCTCTTTGATTTTGGGCCGGATTTCTACCGGTTCGAGGATCTGAAGCCACCACGACGCTCCTGGGGAAGTTCTCTCCAAATCTGCCAGAGCAGATCATTTGTGGAACTCCGTTGAAAATCATCCCTGGATTGAGGTAAGACTTTTTATGCCAAATTTGGTCATATTATAGTTATAGGAAATGATATTCACATGAAAATACTGAAGTTTAGTACTGAGAGTTTTCATTTTCAGGGTATTGATCAGGAAATCCTACGGGTGTGAGTCCAGAATTTATAGGGGCTTTTCTCAGTAGTTAGGTAAGAGAATAAATTAAAGCAATTATTTTCCATGTAGTTATTTTCCACCAAAAAGACTCTCTCAAGTCCCTATACATCTTCGTGTTTCCCGGATGCACTGTATAAAGAGATCGATGAGCTTCTTCCAAGATTTTTCTTTTGATATCTTTGTCATTGGGCACACACAATCTAGTTTGGAATCTCAAAACTCCATCGTCAGAGATGTTAAAGTCTTCCTTCAGTCCACTTTGTACCTTACCCATAATCTTCACTAGCTCTGCATCTTCCATCTGTGCAGCCTTAAACTTTTCTGGTAAGGTACAACAATATGCAGCAAAGTTCATTGAATTATCTCATTTTGCATCTTATTTGGTTCCAGACGAATCAAAGAAAGCTCGAAAATTTGAAGAAGGATTCAACTCAAGGATTTATGAGATGGTAACAGTATTCGAGCTCGAAGACTTCTCCCAATTGGTGAACAAAGCAACGGAGGCAGAAGAAAGTCTACAAAGGAGTGCGGAGATAACCGAGCAGAGAAAGAGGCCCATGCCATAAGGGTCTCACCCTGGTAGAAATCAAGGACCTTGGAAAAGGAGCAACAACAACTACAACAACAACAACAGTAGCAGCAGCAATGTGGGGTGAGGGCAAACAGCGAGAAACCCAAACAATGCACAAGGCACCCCTTGTCCAAAATGCAACAAATTACATGGGGGAGAGTGTCGAGCCGGACTAAGGGTATGTTATCGGTGCGGTGAACCTGGTCACATGCAACGAGAATGCCCACAAAATCAACAAAGAGGAGGCAACCAGGCACCTCGAAGCAACAATCAACAGAACACCACTCAGGCACGTGTCTATGCTCTCACTCCAGGAGATGCCGAAAATACTAGTGATGTGGTGACAGGTATTATTCCCATATTCTCCAAGAAAGCAGTAGTATTATTTGATTCTAGAGCCACACACATATCTACAGCTTATGTTAAAATATGCGGGGTAAAGACTCAACCATTAGAGACTGAGTTATCTGTGGGTACACCAATGGGAACGTCGGTAGTATATAGAAAAATACTTAAAGGTTACCCAATTTGTATTGAGGAAAAAATACTACCGGTTAACTTGGTAGTATTTAATATGCACGGGTTTGATGTAATTCTTGGGATGGACTGGCTAACTTCTAGTTATGCTAGTATAAATTGCTATAATAAGGAGGTGGTATTTAGACCTCCTGGAGAGCAAGAATACAAGTTCAATGGAACTCGTGTATACCCTTCACCACAAATATTGTCGGCAATCCAGGCAAAGAGATTACTCTTGAATGGATGTCAAGGGTACCTAGCATGCGTGGTGGAGGCACCAAAGGAAGAATTGAAGCTCGAGGATATCCCAATAGTAAGGGAATTCTCGGATGTATTCCCTGAGGATTTACCTGGGCTACCTCCTGACCGCGAAATTGAGTTTGTTATCGACCTACTACCAGGGACGACACCGATATCTAAAGCTCCATATGGAATGGCACCAGTAGAATTGAAAGAACTGAAGGAACAATTACAAGAGTTGCTGGACAAAGGATTCATCAAACCCAGCGTGTCACCATGGGGAGCACTAGTATTGTTTGTTAAAAAGAAAGATGGATCGATGAGAATGTGTATTGATTATCGGGAAATAAATAAAGTGACCATTAAGAACAAGTACCTAATACCTCGCATAGATGACTTGTTTGATCAACTCCAAGGAACACAAGTCTTCTCTAAAATTGACCTCTGATCAGGGTACCATCAAGTGAAAATCAAATCAGAAGATGTTCCAAAGACCGCATTCCGAACGAGATATGGTCACTATGAATTCTTAGTCATGCCATTTGGATTGACCAATGCTCCTGCTGCCTTTATGGAACTTATGAATAGGATTTTTCATGAATATCTAGATCAATTTGTGGTGGTCTTTATTGATGATATTTTGATTTATTCAAAAAGCCCCCAAGAACATGAGAACCATTTGAGGCTAGTACTCAAAATACTAAGAGAAAAGAAACTCTATGCCAAACTTACGAAATGTGAGTTCTGGCTAGAAAGAGTTGCATTCATAGGGCACGTGATATCTAAGGATGGTATTTCTATGGACCCAAGTAAAATAGAGGCAGTAGTAGATTGGGCGAGACCGAAGAATGTTCATGAGATCAGGAGTTTCTTAGGTCTGGCAGGATATTATCGTCGATTTGTGGAAGGGTTTTCTAAAATATCTAGTCCTCTGACGAGATTGACAAGAAAGAATGTGAAGTATGAATGGACTGATGAATGTGAGCAAAGCTTTCAAAAATTAAAGCAACGACTCATCACTGCTGACAATTCCATCAGGAGAAGATGGTTTTGTGATCTACAGTGATGCATCTCGGAAAGGGCTCGAGTGTGTATTAATGCAACAGGGGAAGGTCATTGCATATGCTTCTCGACAACTCAAGGACTACGAGAAGAATTATCCCACACACGATTTGGAGCTAGCAGCTGTGGTATTCGCATTAAAGATCTGGAGACACTATCTCTATGGTGAAAGGTGTGAGATTTTCACAGACCATAAAAGTCTCAAATACTTTTTCACACAAAAGGAATTAAACATAAGATAGAAAAGATAGTTAGAATTAATCAAAGATTATGATTGCGCCATCAACTATCACCCGGGAAAAGCCAACGTGGTAGTAGATGCATTAAGTCGAAAGTCAATGAATGCATCAGTCTCGACAATGGTGACCCAACATCAAATTATGATGGACCTGGAAAGATTTGGTGTGGAAATAGTGGAAGGAAATCATCAAACTCTTATTGCTAATCTGGTAATCCAACAGACCTTACTAGAAAAGATTAAGGCTGCACAGATGGAAGATGCAAAGCTAGTGAAGATTATGGGTAAGGTACAAAGTGGACTGAAGGGAGACTTTAACATCTCTGACGATGGAGTTTTGAGATTCCAAACTAGATTGTGTGTGCCCAATGAAAAAGATATCAAAAGAACAATCTTGGAAGAAGCTCATCGATCTCTTTATACAGTGCATCCGGGAAGCACGAAGATGTATAGGGACTTGAGAGAGTCTTTTTGGTGGAATAACATGAAGAGGGAGATTGCACAATTTGTGGAACAGTGTCTTACTTGTGAGCAAGTAAAGGCTGAGCACCAGAGACCAGCAGGACCACTGCAACCACTCCACATTCTTGAATGGAAATGGGAGCACATTTCCATGGATTTTGTAACTAGACTACCTCCAGCATTCCATGGACAGAACGCCATCTGGGTGGTTGTTGATCGTCTAACAAAGACCGCTCACTTTATTCCAATCAAAGTTAACTACTCTATGACCAAGCTTGTAGAAATATATGTTCAAGAGATAGTTAGACTACATAGCGTGCCCGTTTCTATTGTATCAGATCGAGATCCACGATTCACATCACAATTTTGGAAGAGTTTGCAAAGAGCCTTGGGATCGCGACTTACCTTCAGCACAACATTTCATCCTCAAACTGATGGACAGTTGGAGAGAACCATTCAGATATTGGAGGATATGTTGAGAGCTTGTGTACTGGATTTCAAAGGAAGTTGGATTCAGTATCTACTGTTAGTTGAGTTCGCCTATAACAACAGTTATCAGTCCAGTATAGAGATGGCACCGTATGAAGCGTTATATGGCCGAAAGTGTCGATCCCCATTATATTGGGATGAGGTTGGCGAACGACGAATTTTAGGTCCCGAGATTATACAACGAACCTCTGAGAAAATTAAGCTCATCCGGGACAAAATAAAAACCGCTCAAAGTCGGCAAAGGAGCTATGCGAATACCCGTCGACGTAAGTTGGAGTTTGAAGTGGGGGATAAAATATTTTTAAAAGTAGCTCCAATGAAAAGAATCATGAGGTTTGGGAAGAAGGGCAAACTAAGCCCTAGGTATATTGGACCATTCGAGGTATTGGAGAAGATTGGTCTAGTCGCTTACAGAATTGCCTTACCTCCTGCACTATCGAGAATTCATGATGTATTCCATGTCTCAATGTTAAAAAAGTACGTCCCAGACCCTTCTCATGTGATAAGTTATGAGTTGTTAGAAGTTAGTGACACTCTATCATATGAAGAAGTACCAATCTAGATTTTAGACAAGAAGGATCAGGAGCTGCGCACAAAGAAGATTTCACTGGTAAAAGTGCTCTGGCACAACCACGACATTGAGGAAGCATCATAGGAACTAGAAGCAGAAATACGCTAGAAATACCCACATTTTTTCAACGATAGCAGGATCAGGTAAAAGCACAACATTATACAAGGTACTCATTTAAATCTTTGTAAATTTCGAGGACGAAATTTTTATAAGGAGGGGAGGATGTAATAACCCAAGAAAAAAAAAAGAATAATAATAATAATAGATAGTATTAAAAAAGAAAGTGTTTCTCTGTTAAGATCCTTGATTCCATATTTGATGCCTAAGAAAGACCTTGTCTAAGCGAGTGCTCAAAGACCATTGCGGCTCAGTCACTCCCTAGAAGTCGGCCTGGTCAAAATGGAATTTCATAGGATAAAATAGGGTAGACACTGTTTATATAGTAAATATGTACATAAAATAATATTTTGACTGACATAATTTGTAAAAATATATGATAAAATAATAATAATATAAGTATCATATGCGAGGCCCACAAGACTGTGTGGGGCCCACATGAGTCCCGAAGCCGTGTGGAGGTTTACACGAGTCTCGAAACTGTGTAGGGCTCATAAAATTGTATGAGAATTATTGGAGTTACGTAGGATCTGTTTGGGTCTCGAAGTGGTGTGGAGCCCACAAGACCATATGGGGCCCACATGAGTTTTCAAAATTCAAATTTAATTCTTATTCAAAAATAAATAATAAAATAAATAAATACTAAAAATGGTTCAAAATTAATAACAATGATAATAATAATGATAATAATGATTAAGAAAAATAATAAAATAATAAAATAATTAATTAACTAATTGATTAATTAATTAGGCAAGTGATTAATTAAAAATTTATTTAATGGGAATGGTGGCAAGCACTCCCACATGGCCTCCATTCTCATTCCATACTCCATCCATACCTTGCCCATCCCTTGCCCATTCTTTAATTTTTAAAAATTATAATTTTACCCATCTCTCCACACTTTTATAAATTTCATTTCTTCCCCAAAATTTTCCTATAAATAGGGAGCTCTTGACCTTCATTTTTCACAACAATTTTCTAAGGAAGAGAAGAATTGGTGAGTGAAAGAAATTGTGGTGGAGAGAGAATTTTTGAGTAAATTCTCAATCACCCACTCTTTCCGATCTCATTTCTTAGAGATAGTTACAGTATTCGTAAGGAAAAAAGTAAATAAATTTTGATTATGTTAGTTTTTTTTTTATTTAAAATTTATACCCGAGTTTATTTTATAAGTAAATTTCAATTATGTTAATTAGTTCCACAAAATTTCCATGAGTTTATTTTTACGCATATTTAATTATACAAGTTCTATCTTTAATATACTTGCATCTATTTTTGGGTTAAAAAATGTTCTAATCCCCTCGGGTAAATTTTCAGCATTTCTTTCTATTCAAAAATAAAATTATATATATTTTTAACACAAAAATTGTGTGCCATGAGTTTATTTTTACGTTACATTTTTTATGAAAATATGAGTAAAGATGAGATTTTTACGATATTATTTTAAATTGCATAAATTATAATAAGATGATTTTAAAACTCCTTATGGCAACGAAAGTTCAAAGTTACAGATGCTCGGTACCGCAGCTTAAAGTTTATACGAATCAGAGTGCACCCACACTGTTTACAAAGTGGTTATTTATATTAGTGGATTTCTCCTGAGTGCACACCTGGTTTCGGACCAGGACTTAATAAGGAAAATCTCACTTAAAGTTTACGTACGTTGATTTAGTTTAGTCGGCCAGCCAGTTAAGTCCAGTTTTCGGACCGCACAACCCAATCATGGGGGTAAACATGACTTAAGGCAAACAGGCCTAAGGGTGATTTTTTTTATAATATATGTTTATACATATTTAATTACGTGTACAAAGTTACTAATGATTTGAAGGAAAAGTGTAAGTAAAGGATCATTCTGGTGCTTAAATGACGATCTAAGGAAAACGTATAAGGAAAATTATATATATGTTTATCATTAAATATTTTTACAGTTTTGAAGTTAAAAGTTTAATTTAGCATTTATAGTATATGATTATAAAAATTTACTGTTGAAATTGATGACAAAAGTTTTATGTAGAAATTTTTAAATTTATATTTATTCTAAAAATAGTCTTGAAGTTATAATATTAAATATTGTTTTACGAAATTCTTTAAAAGCTCATTTTGGCCACACACTAATAATAATCTTATTTACTTACTGAGCGTCGTCTCACCCCAATCATATTTTATTTCAGATAACTCTGAAGGACATGTCGGAAATCAAGCTTAGCAAGTATGCGGGTGGGGATTAGAAAAATAAAGATTGATTAGAAATATTAGTATGGTTTCAGATATTTATGTTTGTGTAATTTTTCTTCTTTTGAAATAAATGATTGTAATATGAATAATTAGCTCTCTAATTTAATAATAATTGAGTTTATTTGCTTCCGCTGTAAATCAATAGTAAAAAGTTAATATCCCAGATGTAATAACCCCAAAAAGGGTTATAGAAGATTAGTGAAGTGATTTAAAAAAAATTAAAAATAATAATAAATTAATTAACTAATTAATTAATCAGATTTAAAAGAAAAAGGAAAAAAAATTAATTAAAATTTATTTTTATTTTTATTAATAAAATATATTATTATTAATATTAATTAAATATATTATTATTATTATTATTATTATGCTGAAGCTGAAAGCTTCAGGATTCTTCTTCTTCTTCTTCTTTTTCTTCTTCTTTCTTTCTTTCTTTTCTTTTCTTTTCTTTTCTTCTCCTGCTGCAGCGCAGCTCTGAACACTCTCTCTCTCTCCTCTCATTCTCTCTCCCTCTCTCCTCGATTTCATGACGGATTTTCGCCCAATGGAAAATCCAAAAATACCATTGGACTCCATTCACTGCTACCGTCATTTCTACCGGAGCGGATCGGTAGTAGGAGCGGTGTAAGCGTATTCCCTGGGGTAAGCCATTTCCTCCTTTTTCTTTAATTTCTCGCAAAATATAAGCTCAATTGACAAACAGACACCACCACGAGAATCTAGGGATGATTCTCTACAAGTCTAGTGGAACGGAATTCTCGTGGGAGTATCAGGCCAAAACCCCAAATTTGGAGTGCGGCGATTATTAAAGGGCTTATTTTTAATTAGTTAGCATTAATTTAGAAATACTAAAATATTAAGCATTCGGAACTGAAGTAGGATTTCTGAAATTTAGGTTCCGGGTAAGCGCCGCGGGTGTAATTTTGGAACCCACAGGTAAAATTCAAAAAATTAAGTGGGGATATTAAATAATAGTTTAAATATTAATTTGAGATATATGGGGCCTAAGGAAGGCTAGATGGGTATTATTTTGGAGAAATAGATTAATTAATTTGGAAAAAATGTAAATTGCAGGAGTTAAATTTTGGGCGCCAAGGGCGTGAAATTTTGGATTCTAGCGAGACTCTCAGTAAGTCAGATAAGGGGAATAAATTATAGCAGTGTTTTTAGAATTATTATTTGAATGAATATGTGAAACTGAGCATATGATATTTTGTCTGAAAATTATTATGATATAAATATCAGATAAATTGTGTGGCATTTGAGTAATTGTAAATTGTGATATTTTGGAGTGTAAAATATAATACTGTGTAATTTCTGAGAAAATATTGAAATGAGAATTACTGATCTAATTAGTGAAAAATAATGTAATATGGTATTATTATATGAGTAGAAATGTTTTGCTTGGAAAATGAGATTTTGTGAAATACTGATATTGGAAAATAATGAAAAGTGGTATTTATTTGTGAGTGGAAATTATTTGCATGAGAAATGAGTTTATACAAATTGTTGATATGAGTATTTTGGGAAAATGTGAAAATACATGAAATATGATATATGATATTAGGAGATGATGAAATGTGCATAGAAAATGATGAGAATAGTTATATTGAACTGAATTGTGATATACTCGAATATAATTGATGAAATGTCAATACCGCATAATGATTGCGGGTATGTAGTGGTAAACCCTGTTGGATGGTTATGATATTTAGTATGGTACCGTTGCGAGTGGTGTTAGTGCAACCACACGGACTCTTAGAGCGTGTGACGTGACAGTCGACTGTGCCATTGTGTAGGGTTGTTGGGCCCCCTGAGTCCGAATCAGGGTATTAGGCCGGCCAGTCATACTACAGATGCGATATGTGATATGATATTTGATCTAACCAGGTCGGCCAACCACGGTTAGATCCAACTTTCGGGCCGCACAACCTTGACCATGGGTGGAAGCATGGCGTGTATAGAAAGATCCTCAGGGTGGCCATGAGTTACAGATGCGATGTTGGTATTTGATACTGAGGATACTCATAAGCCGGAAAGTAAAGTGAAAATGAAAAGTGAAAGAATGATAAAATTGGTTAAAATGAGAAATGAAAGAAAGAATGGAAATTGAGAAATAAAGAATGATAAAATTGAGAAATGGAATAATGTGAGTTAATAATATAAATAATTAAGGCGAAGTGAAACTCTCCGCCTGAGGGCTTACTGAGTAAGGTGAGTGCCCTGATGGGTATCAGATGTGACCATACCCGGCTGCATAACGTGTTAGGGCAAAGGGAAGCTACCTGTATGGGCGGGTAATCTTCCCTATTCTTAGGAACTTCGCGGGTAAATATGTGTTGGAAATCATTGAATTTGATAAATGATTTTAAAGCTTATAAAATCTTGTGTTGTATATCTATATGATTATGTGTATGTGAATATCAGTGTATTTTCTCATATGAAATGGTGATTTGAAAAATAAAGTGTATTATAATTGTACTCATTTGGCCACACACTGTAAATAATCTATTCCTTTTTACTGAGATGTGTCTCACCCAAATTATCTAAATTTTTCAGGGAACAGAGATACGCCAGCTGGTAGAGCTCCGTGATCATAGGAAGCTGGGACCCTGAGATACAGGGTGAGTTTTGACTAGGGAGGTGTGGTTTCCTAGGGTTGTATTATTTTTGGGTATGAGATAGTGTTGTGTATTTATGTACGTTGATACTCTGGGTATTGTATTCTGACTGATGTGTATATACTGTCTTCTGTTGTTAGATTGTTTAATAAAATACTTTTTACCCGGTACCCAATGCGAGTCGGGTCGTATGAATGATAGTAGGATTGTTGACGTGACCGATTAATGGATTTATGACATGATTATTTATTTATTTATATTAAAAAAAATTGTATGAAAATCGGGGCGTCACACCAGACCCCTCGGGGTTGGGGTGTTACATGTATGATTTCGGCGCGAGGCCGTATTCATGTATGATTTCTGTGCGAGGCCGTATTTATGTATGATTTCAGCCCGAGACCGTATTTATGAAACAATTGGCACGAGGCCGTATTTATGAAATTATGAAAGATGCTATATTATCATGTATTATATGTTATCAGAACCCGGAAGTTAGTATAGTTCAGTTCAGGAGCACGGTACCATAGCTTATAGATCAGATATCTATGATCAGATTGGTGTTAACCACCCCACGAGGGAGTGGGAGATGGATAGTCGATGTGGCTTTCAGTAAAGTGTGGACGTCCACCTGGCAGTTCGGACCAGGGTGTGGCGGGCCCATCGTACTTACAAACATTTTTGACTCGGCAGTGGTCGGCCAACCATTGTCGGGTCCCACCTTCGGGCTGTACAACTCGTCATAGGGGGTAATACATGACATCAGCTAGCTATTCATCCTGGGTATGCTTTCAGTATTATCAATTATAACAGATGTTTTATGTACAATATGATTTATTAGTAAATATGAAAGTATGTAATTATTCAGCACCATATGATGAACGTTTATAGAAATATGAAATGTATTGTATATGTATAACTGCAATAAATATTCATGTTGCCACACAACTGTATTAAATTTATTTTCCCTTACTGAGAAGTGTCTCACCCTCAAACATTAAATGATTTTTTAGGAAACCCTAAGAGACCGGCAGGTCGTGGCCGCCGTTGAGTGAGTTAAGCTTCTCTGCTAGAAGGGTAACCTTTGATCTAGGATCAGTAGATTTTTGTTGTATGATCCTAGGTCTATTTTGATGTTTTGGAGATTGTATTCAAATACTGTATTGTGGGAATGTAGTAGACTCTGGTATTATGTAATTAACGGTTTAATCGGTGTAATTTATTTTTACTAATGCTTAGGTTTCCACTATTTTATGTCAGGCTATTCCCACTACCCACGGGTTCGGGTTGATGTTATTATTATTTATGTTAATTATGTGATAAGTTAAGCAGGACGTTACAGTTTCGGATCCAACTGTGTTGTCCATTTGAGCTAATTTGATCGCTAAATCAGTGAATCGAGATGTCAAACGAAAAGAGCTCAAAGATCAAAATGTTTAATGGCAACAACTTCATTTTCTGGAAGATGTAGATTGAATATTACTTGTTTGGGAAGGAATTGCACTTACCATTGAAGGGTAATCCAAGATCTATGAACGAGGATGAGTGGGAGTTGCTTGACCGAAAAGCTCTCAGAGTTATTAGAATGACGTTGTCGAAGTCCGTGACATTTAATTTCAAGTACATATCATCCACCAAGTCTCTGATGGATGTGCTTTTTAACATGTACGAGCAGTTGTCAGCTGCTAATAAGGTACATCTTATGAAAATGTTATTTATTATGACCATGTTTGCAGGTGAAAGTTTTAGCAAGCATTTGAATAGTTTTAACGAGTTTTCGGATCAGCTCACTTCAGTCGGGATTACATTTGATAGTGAGATTCGTGCCCTACTGATTCTTAGTCAGTTGCCTGAAAGTTGGAATGATATTGTTACTACAATCAGTAGCTTTGCAGGGAAATCAAAGCTAGTATATGATGAGGTCGTCAGCATGATTTTGACGGAAGAAATCAGAATGCAGTTAAACCATGGTTCCTCTTTGAGTTCAGCCTTAAACATGGAAAGTCGAGACAGAGGAAGTAGGTATGGAAGATCAAATAATCACGGCAGATCTAGGTTCAGCCGATCCAGATCTAGAAAACCCAAAGGTTCTTAGGACACAGGTTCCCAAGGCACAAAGAATATTGAGTGCTGGAACTGTGGAAAAACTGGTCATTACAGAAACCAGTGCAAAGGCCCGAAGAAAGAATATGAGACAAAGGCAAAAACAGAAGCAAATATTGTTTCAGAAAATGATGATATGTTGATCTGCTCTTTGGAGAGCAAAAAGAAGTCTTGGGTGCTAGACTCTAGAGTTTCATTTCATGCCACATGCAGCAGAGATTGTCTAGAGGAGTATACACTAGGTGACTTCAGTAAAGTACACCTTGGCAATGATCAATCTTGCGACATTGCCGGCAAGGGGACAATGAAGATCAAGATGAACGGGTCAGTATGAAAGCTGAGAGATGTCAGATATATTCTAGGCCTGAGGAAGAACTTGATCTTAGTTGGCCAACTGGAAGATGAAGGATATAACACAACTTTCATTGGTGATGAATGGAAGATTTCGAAGGTTGCACTGACAATTGCACGAGGTAAGAAAAGTGGAACTCTTTATGTAACCTCTAATGCATGCATGTCTATTATAGTTGCTACAGGAAATGATGATAGAAACATTTTGCATCAACAACTCGGACAGCTAAGTGAGAAGGGACTCAAAGTGATGCACTCAAAAGGAAAGTTGAGAGATTTACAGTCAAAAAATATTGACACATATGAGGATTGCATACTTGGGAAACAGAAGAGAGTCAGTTTCCAGACGAACACCATTACCCCAAAGAAGGAGAGACTTGATTTAGTCCATTCAGATGTATGGGGACCAATGACCATTTCATCCACAACTGGGATACACTACTTCGTAACATTTATTGACGATTATTCTCGGAAGGTAAGAGTTTACTTTCCAAAAAACAAATCTGATGTCTTTGATGCTTTTAAAATTTGGAAAGCAATGGTTGAAAATGAAACTGGTTTGAAAATCAAGAAGGTGAAAACCGATAACGGTGGTGAGTATGATGACACCAGGTTCAAGAAATTTTGCTATAAGCATATTATCAGAATGGAAAGAACTGTGCCAGGTATGCCTCAGCACAACGGCGTAGCCAAACAGATGAACAGATTGTTGACAAAAAAAATCAAAAGCATGTGTATGTAGTCAGGCTTACCAAAAATGTTTTAGGCAGAAGCAGTCAACATAGCAGCTTACTTGATTAATAGGAGTCCATCAGTACCATTGGACTATAGACTACCAGAAGAAGTATGGAGTGGTAAAGAGGTAAGAATTTCACATTCGAGAGTTTTTGATTGTGTTGTATATGTACATATCAATTATCATATCAGGAATAAGCTTGATCTGTCGATTATGATGGAGATGACTATGGGTATTGTATTTGGGATGATGAAAACAAAAAGGTGATCAGAAACAGAGATGTGTTTTTTGATGAAAAGGTAATATACAAAGATAGACACACAACAGAACCTACAGTGTTTGAAACAACCTATGTAGATGTGGATGATGTCCTAGAAGGTGTAAGGACACGTTAGAGGAACATCAAGAATCCTCAACAGAACACCGCATCCTCAGGCAGAGGAACCTGTGGAGCAGATTGTTGCACCACTACCTCCTACTCTAGCTCCAGAGTTGAGGAGATTTTCTCGGCAGCATGTACCAAATATGAGGTATGTGAATCATTTACTTCTTACAGATGGAGGAGAATCTGAATGCTATGTTGAAGCATGTCAGGTAGGAGATTCGAGTAAGTGGAAGCTTGTAATGAAAGACGAGATGAAGTCTCTTACCTTCAACAAAACATGAGAACTAGTTAAGTTGCCCAAAGGTAAGAAGGCTCTTCACAACAAATGAGTGTACAGGATCAAAGAAGAGCATGATGGATCTAAGAAGTATAAAACCTGATTAGTAGTCAAAGGTTTCGAGTAGAAGGAAGGAATTGACTACACTGATATTTTTGCACCATTTGTGAAGCTGACAACCATAAGATCTGTCTTGAGTATTGTTGCCTCAGAGGGCTTACATCTTGAGCAGTTGGACGTGAAGACGACATTTCGTCACGGTGACCTTGATGAGGAAATTTATATGCAACAGCCAGAAGGTTACTCAGTTAAAGGTAAAAAGAATCTTGTGTGCAGATTGAAGAAGAGCTTGTATGGTCTCAAACAAGCTCCTAGGCAGTGGTACAAGAAATTTGACAACCGTATGCAAAGGAAAATTTTTCAGAAGTGCAATGCCGACCACTGTTGCTACTTCAAGAGGTATTATACTAGTTATATTATCCTATTATTATATGTTGATGATATGCTAGTCACAGGATCAGATATAGAAGATATCAGAAAATTGAAGCAGCAATTGTCAGAGGAGTTTGACATGAAATACTTGGGTCCTGCAAAACAGATTCTTAGGATGCATATCTCTAAAGATAAGCAACAAGAAACGTTGCGGTTATCTCAGTCAGAGTACATTAGCCGTGTTTTACAGAGGTTTAACATGAGCAGGGCCAAAACAGTAAATATACCATTGACAGGTCACTTCCATCTCTCTAAGGATCAGTCTCCCAAGATAGATGAAAAAAAAGATTTCATAGCTAAGGTACCATACGCCTCAACCGTTGGAAGTCTTATGTATGCTATGGTTGGTACCAGACCAGATATTGGCTAAGTAGTGGGAGCTGTCAGCAGGTATATGTCAAATCTAGGGAAGGCTCACTGGGAAGCAGTGAAGTGAATTTTGAGATATCTACGTAACACTATTGATAAGTACCTATGTTTCAGCAAAAACGACTTGAAAATTCAAGGGCATGTAGATGTTGACTTTATAGGTGAAATTGATCATTGCAGAAGCACCACCGGATATATATTCACTGTTGGCACAACAACTGTTAGTTGGATGTCACAGATACAGAAGAATGTTGTTCTATCCACTACAGAAGCTGAGTATGAAGCAATGATAGAAGCAAGTAAAGAGATGATTTGACTTCAAAGTTTGTTAACGGAGCTCAGAATAAAGCAAGAAAGAAATGTTTTGTATAGTGACAGTCAGAATGTGATACATCTGGTAAAGAACTCTGCATTTTATTCCAGAACCAAATAAATTGGATTACGTTATCATTTTGTGAGGTCTCTATTAAAGATGGAGTGTTGATACTGGAAAAAATCCAAGGTAGTAGGAATCTGACTAATATGTTGACAAAGGTGGTGACTATAGAGAAGTTGAAGTTGTGTTCAACTTCAGTTGGTCTTCATGCCTGAAGACATATTTGAGCACATAATTTATCACTGGTTGAGGAGGCGTCTCCATCTCCAAGTGAGAGATTGTTGAGTAGCTGGAGCCAGAGACGCATGCAAGCTGGTGCAAACTGGAGCAGCATTGAGCTGTGTCCGCAGCTATTGATTGTTGATTTATTTTAATTTCTCCATCATCATTTAATATAATTCCTCTAGCCATTTATAAATAGAGAGGTGTGTGCGAGTGAAAAAAAAAAGTGTGTGTAAAACAGAGCGTGAGGAAGAGTGCAGAGAGAGTAGAGAGAGAGTTTGTATTTTCTTCCGATTTAATAGTGAATTGTGGTGTGTTCCGTGGATGTAGGTCAATCTAGATCGAACAACATAATTTCTAGTGTCTCTTATTTTTCTGGTGTGTGTTTATTATTCACAAATTCCTATCACTCATTCATTTTAACATTTGCATCTCAATAAATTTTATTTTTATTTTTATTTTTTTATATATATTATTTCTTAATTACCCAACGTTTAAGTCATAAAGTATAGTTGACTTTTATAGTTGTCGTATAAAACTTTCGTTTTTATTAATTTTAAGAATGTTTTACAATCACATAGCACCCCGGATGCACTCCTCCATTTTACCCTATCTATTTTAATTCTATGTATTGAACTCAATCAAAGTTTCAATTGCCAACTTCTTGATAATTGATATATAGAGTCAAAGTTCTGCCCACCCTCAGAAAAGGGAAAACCCATACCCCCTTAGAACCTGAAATCAATGGACATTCCTTCTCTTATACTCCATCTTTTATATATATATATATATATATATATATATATATATATATATATATGTTAACGCGGTGGTTCTGCCAACCTCTAAATTCTAAAAATATCTAAAACTGATTTCAAATTAAAGAACCTTTTTTCCCCGGGCTCTGATCTGGAATGTTCTCATTTCATTCGAGCCAGCTCATTTCCGCTCAACGGTCAGACGTTCCGGGCCCACCAAACCAAACCAGCGCAGCTTGGTCCAATGCCGTTCGCCAATAAGAGTCCGCCACGTCGTAACCTTTTTAATAACGGCTCCTTCGACCGACACGCCATTCACGGTCTCAGCCCAATCATCGCCAACAGTTCAACCCCTGGTGCGCCCGCGTTCCCAGCCGTTCACTCTACCTGTGGGACCCACGCGCTCCACGAAAGGCCTATATATACTGAATCCTCTTCTCCAAAAACCCAAACCGCGGTTCAGTTAAGTAAATTCGCCGGAGCTCAGAAACCCCAGCCTCAGTTTCATTCTTCAGTGATAGGCAGAATCTGTTTCTGTGCGAATCAGCAATGGCTCAAAGTGGAATCTTGAAGGCCAATGTGCTCGCCTTCTTCGTCGTGATACTCTCTGCTGTTGCCGCTTCTGTGTCGGCGGCTGACAGCGTGTCTGCACCGGCGCCATCGCCGGATGACGGAGCGGCCTTCTCCTTGCCGGTATCGAGCGCTGTTGTGTGCTTCTCCGTAGTCTTGTCGCTTCTTACTCTTTTGAAGCACTGAGTCCTGGATCAGAGAGGTTTCTGCCGCTGAGAGTGGGATATGAGAGTTCTGTGTTATTTTGTGATTTTCTGAGGGCTTGGGGATTGGACGAGTCTGATTCTTTATCATTTGTTATGTTTATATAAATTAAATTATTTTTTTTTTAAATTTTGCTGTCTCCTTTTTTGGAAAGTGGCCGGTTTTGGTTTATTCAGTATGTTCTTTAATATTCATCTTTGATCGCTCTTGGATTTTAACTTCTGTTTGGAGTTGTTAGGTTACTGGAAGATGCAATGCATCTTGGCGCATCTTAACCCAAAAATAAAACAAAAACAAAAAATAAAACCACTGCAGGGATCTACTGTTTGACCACAAAATCATATATGTATCAATTATCTTCCTTGAATGAAGCTGAACTCTAATGGTGATGGGTTCCTCACAACATCTTGGAAGCAGGGTTTCCTGGAAGATGTTGGCTGGGCATGTCGATGGAGATGAAGCAATGACCAGCTGCTGCTCTTCATGAAACTATGAATTTAAAATTGCCGAGGGCAATTGTAGCACAGAATTGGTCATGCTGCTGATTTTCTACGAGCATTTTCTCTAGTGTTCAACAACAAATAGGAATAAAAGTCTGCGCTGGTAATCTCTTTGCCAAGTTTGGTTTGTGGAATGAGCGCGATGGGAATAGAATGATTGAAAATTGAATGGAGATCGCACAGAAATCAAAGGTAAATTTCAATTTAAAATTGAATGTAGAAACCATAGAAATCAAAGGAAAATTTGGATTCCATTCTACTCCTACGCATCGGAATGAAAAAATTTTATAATAAATATGAAAAATTTTACCAATTTCATTCTATTCCATTTCTTTTTTGGTGTATCAAACAAATCATTGACCAACTGTCGAGATGAAGCAATTACCAGCTGCTGCTCTTCATGAAACTATGAATTTAAAATTGCCAAGGACAATCGTAGCACAGAATTGGTCATGCTGCTGATTTTCTACAAAGCATATTCTAGTGTTCAACAACAAACATAGGAATAAAAGTTTGTGTGCTAGTTAGTAATCTCTTTGCCGGTTAGTGGAATGAGCGTGAGGGGAATAGAATGATAGAATATTGAATGGAGATCGCACAGAAATCAAAGGTAAATTCCAATTTAAAATTGAATGTAGAGAAGAACCCATTGAAATCAAAGGAAAACTTTCAACTCCTACGCAATGGAATGAAAAAAATTATATAACAAATATGTAAAATTATACCAATTTCATTCTATTCCATTTCATTTTTGTGTATCAAACAAATCATTGACAACTGTATAAGAAGATTTAAGAGCCACTTACAAAAAAAGAGATGAGCCCAATTTAAGCAGAACTTTCCTTTTTTTTTTTTTTCGCAAAAAAAAAAAAAAAAAAAAAAAATTTTGGGTTACATTTCACTTTTGGTACACATCATATGGTGGACATCTCCAATTTCTACATCCAATCAGTGCTCTATTTAGATGCAGGTATTCTCTCAAGAAGCAGTACCTCTGGATTCCTGAATATCCAACTCATGCTCTGCTACCATGATGCACGAATCTGCTTCCAGGGATGAATCTGTGTTCTTATCCTTAACTGATGACTCTTTAGGTGCATTGAGCATGTCTGTCGTGCACTGCACATCCGGTGTTATTCCTACCTGATCTATATCGTGTAGTGCTGGTGATAAATACTTGGCGACCGTGATAAACAGAGCAGATCCATCATGAAGCTCTGTAACACTCTGTAGCAGCCAGCAGGCATTATTAGCTCGAGGAAAATAGGAGCATATGCTATAACAATTATGGAGTTCGGTTTTAAAATCAGTAGGAGTGACACTCAACTGTAAGTCCATAGTTAAGTACAGAAATTTATTCCTATTACAAAAGCTCTGAAAACAGTAGACATGAGTGAAGGACGCATCAATGTTAGGCAGACTGGCACATAATTTGCACTTCATTCAACTATAGTTATCACAGCCATTGTGGGTAAATCACATTTTAGACTTGAAATCAAGCCTTCTTTTCAAACTAAAACAATTTAAATTAGTTTGAATTAGTCAAAAATTAGAAATTCAATCTAATATATCTCCTAAGAGACATCCTAGTAGTCAAAACTTGAGACATCCTTGTTAGAGGCCCTGGAGTTTGAATCCTATATGGAATGGGAGATCGGCAACTCCCATTGTGCATCCCAAGCAGGCTTCTAATTGACCGAAAAAAAGGATATTCAATCTAATATAGTAGGCAATGCAATTAACTGTAAAAAAGAAAAAGAAATTTCTTAATGATAGATAAGAATACCTGAATTTTTCCTTTTCCAAAGGTTTTGTGCCCCACGAGGATAGCACGACCATTGTCATGCAGTGCCCCAGCCAATATCTCACTTGCACTCGCACTCCCCTCATTCACCTGTTTCAAATGAAATCCTAAATAAGGCGTGAAACCTTGCAGGCCTATTACGATGTTGAAAAACACAATGATTTCATAAACAGTTTCAGGCATAAGATTTTTAGTTCTGAAAGCATATCAAACAAAATGGAAAGGTTCAAACTTAGATGATTTAGAGAGAAACAAACCAAAAAATAAAAATAAAAAAGCTTGGGGGTGATTAGGGATATCATAATTTCAGTTTCTCTTATGCAAATATCATGTGGCATGTTAAGTGATCTCTAGAACACAGAACTTGTAAAATGAATAAGAGCAAGTAGTGGAATGTGTTAGCCCCAAGGTTATATTAGCTTGGTTTTGATGATAATAAACTATTTTGGACAAATGACTTTGCTTTTAAGTTGTGTTTCAATAGGTTTCAATCCATTAGAGTTGAAGATTGAGAGAGCTTGAAGATGATCTTTTGTTTGTCTTTTATTTATTTATTTATTTATTTATTTTCATAATATTTATTCATCTCTCTCAATTGTAATTTTGTGTGCTTAAGCTCCACGTGTTTTAATATCTCATGGCACAAGAAAACATTGTTTTAAACCTTAAATTTAGTGGAAAAGTGTATAGGTTCAAAAGGAATCTGAAACGAGGTAACAATGGGCTATTCCGTGCACAATGCTAAGGTACAGGTCCACCAGCCCTGGGAGTAGGTCAACTGGCCTTAGCGGAATGGTTGCCCGATCGACCAGCCCTTGTGACAAGTTGACTGGACCCTAAGCTAAGTGTATCTATCAGGCTAGTCATAGGCCGACCAGCATGCAGGCTGACGCATCCCAATGGGCAAAAAATAGCTAGTTTGATTCCAAACTCTATATATATGTCCTCTAAGCCCAAAGAAAGTCATGAGAGAATATTGTTATCTCTTGGTGTCTTTGCCTCCATCAAAGCAAGGGTACAATTCATGGCCTTGCCTTCGTTAAAGCAAGGGAATTAGTAAAACCTCAAGATGGTTGGGTCTTGAAAGAATGGACATAGGCTTGGGATAGCTAAGCTGCTAAAAAAAGGAGTTTGCATATCTCTTCCTCTACTTTTTTTATTACTAGTTGTTGAGAATTCCACTATTGAACTTATCCCATATTAAAAAATAGAGCAAAGGGTGGATGCTTATATACATGGTTGGGCTAAAGACCTAATAAGTTTAAACTTTTGGGTTAGGTTAGTGCTCACTCATGTATATCAAGACTGCTTAAGAAAACTCCCCTAATGCTAACAAGTAGCATTAGAACTAATGGTTCGCAACTCTATATAAGCGAGACATCGTAAAGTCGAGATATGAAGCTAATTCTCCTAACGTGCTAACAACGGGAGAACCAAGTGTGTGGTTGAGGCTAAGAAGGATCATCTAGGCCTAGAAGATAGATCCAAATAGGGTCAAGATGTGAGAGAATGTGTTGGTTTGGAGGCACATGTAATGCAATTTGAAACACAAAACGTAAGGATGTTGACTTTTTGGTCAGATCTCTGTTCTGATTATGACAAATCACAGTATCTCATTTGTGTGCTTTGAGTATTTGAGCAGATTTATGTTTTAGTTAGCTCAGATGATGATGCAATTTGGAAGCCAAGAAGCACTTAAACGAGTACATCATTCGGCGCATTCCATAGAAATGTAGAGGAGTAGAGCATGAGGTCCTAGTTAATTTCAAGTTGTATTATTTTGTTTCATATTTATCATTCGGGTCTGTAATTATAATCCAAGGTCTATAATTATTAATGCATGACATGCATAATAGGACTATAAGCTCAATAATGACCGTAGACCCTAGGTCCTTGTACGTAACTTTAAACTCAAAACAGAACTTAAATGCTTATTTTAAGCGGTTTCAGTTGACCGAACCCGAAGCCATATAGAAGCTTCGGTCGACCGAACATACCAGGGTCAATAGGTTGACTATTCGGTTGACCATTTTAAAATGAACTTGAACTGTATGCTCGACTGAACTGACACGTGGGTGATTCCCAACGTTTTGGTCGACCGAACCTCTAGTTAAAATTTGACCTGGTCAACCAATCCTCAGAATTTGGTCAACTGAACTTGCCCTGGTCAACCGAACCTCGGAGGGCTCAAAATCGCCTTAATCTGATCAACCAAAACCTTAGTTCAAAAATGCCACGGTCGACCGAACTTAGTGATATGGTCAACCGAACCTCAAATTTGGTTGACCGAACCTCTCGGGTTGGCCTATTTTTACTGCGGGTTATTAAGGATACAGGGTTATTTTGGGTTAAACTTGTTTAAAAAATTTTTAATTATCCCCTCTATATCCTAACGGTCATATTTTTTAGTGAAGGCTATATATATGCCTTCATTTGCAAAAATTAGAGAGTGATTAGAGATTAGATTAAAAATTTTTCTCTTTAAAATTCCTTTCCCCATTCAAGCCTATAAACCTCTCATATACTCATTTCCTTGCAAAATCTTATTGAGTGAGAGTATCTTTGAGATCACCCACTCTTCCTATACTAGCTTATACTTTCATTGTTGTGATTGATTGTTGATTTATATTGAGAGTTAAGCCCAAAGGTTTTCCCCATAGATTTAGCTCATAAATTTATTTTGTAGGGAAACTTTTTATTAGCTTGTGAGTCTTTGCACTTTTATTGCACGACTCTTAAGCTTGTCTTGTGTTTTGAAGAAAAATATTTTCGACAAGCTTTGTTTTCAAAATATCTCGTGTGCTTGGTTTTTGAAAATCATTTTCGAGATTTTTGATTGTGTGGTTCTGATCTTTGATATTGCACATGGTGATTGAAATTGTTATTTGATTCAAAGATCACTAAGACATACACTCTCACACTTTGATTGCATATTGACATAATATTGAGAGTAGATTGACTTATCTTCACTGAGCTTATAGATCTATCATTTGGAAGTGCATTAATTATTGAATGTGTGTATTGGTACAAATCTGCTTGTGTTTAGAAGCATTAGAATTGTACACAAAAATTGAATACTCACTGTTGTATTCCAGGCATGGGCTGAGGGGGTGTTGAACTAGCTCGTAAGGATCGGTAGGGCCTTCTTCGCCCCGCAAGGAGAGTGTGTAAAGGTTGAGGTCAACCTTGGTAATTTGACCTGATTGTAACCGGTGCCACTCCACCCGTTAAATGAACATTAGTGGAATCCTTAGGCTTGCGAGCTGAGGCGGGGATGTAGGCAGTATTGGCCAAACCCCGATAACATATTGTGTGTGCAATTTAAATTTCTGCAATTTATTTACTGCACATGTAAGTTATTTTCATTAGACTGTGAATGCTGAGCATGATTTAATTTCCGTATATTATATTTATCTGCCATTTGGGATTGTATAGACAGACCCCTAGGTTGTGTTATACTATTGCTGTACATTGAACCTAGGACAAAATTTTTAATACCCAATTCACCCCTCTCTTGGGAGTACACCAATTCCAACAAAGGGGGTAAGACCCACTTAAGCAAATGTTGGAGAATTAGGATAGCTCCCACAAAGGAGACGATTTTTGCTTAAGGAAGAAAGTTTTGAATTGGGCTTGAGTTATTCATGCATGTTTTCCTGCAAATGTACACGCATGGGAGAGAAGCAATCCTGATTGGATTCCCATGGTTGTGAGCCCTTTCCCATGATTGAGTGATGGCACTCCTAGTTGGTTGCATGACAAGTAATGACTTCTGTCAAATGGGAGTGATTGGAACTCACAAGTCAAGGGAAGATTGTTGAGAATTCCATTAGTGAGTTTGTCCTACATTGGAAAAATAGAGTGAAAGATGGATACTTGTATATATGGTTGGGCCCAAGATTCAATAAGCTTAAGCTTTTGGGTCAAGTTGGTACTCACCCATGTATATCAAGTTTGTCCATGAAGACTCCTTGATGCTAACACAATTACTTTAATATTTGTATGAAATTACTTTAGTTGTTTGCAAGGTCTTAAATTTCTACTTTGACTAAAATTGTGAAGCTCCAAAAATACAGAAATTTCGATAAAATTTTGATTTTTATGTCAATTTCGATTTCGATTTGAAAAACAATTGAAATTGGTATGAAAGCATGGAATTCTTTTATGAAACTTTAGAGATGGTTAATAGACATAATAACGCAAGTTCTAGGACTAATATTATTATAAGTTAAATACAGTTATGTTGTGTATGAGGTGCAATAGTTGTAATATAATATGTGTATTTAACATATTCCGTTAATATAATACAAATAAAGATAATTTAGATATGAATGGTTAAATAAAATGTTGTAAGTTTATTTTTTCACATAATTTCAAAAGCCCTTGTTCTTTTGTTTTAATCAAGAAATAATATAGATTAAGAGAGATATTTCACTTTGTGGCTAAATCTCACATTTGAATTCCAAGAAAATTTCATTCTATTGTTAAAATTTGGACAAATTTAGCTAGAATTTTGAGATTTTGATAAATTTGGAATGATTCGTTGAAATTTTGACAAAAATCACAAGATGGAAATCGACAACCATTTCAATTTCTAAGGTGACGGAATGCTGAAATTTCAACAGAAACTTCAACAGTTTCGTGGAAATTTAAGACCATAGTTGTTTGAATTTGTTTTAAAATTGGTACTCAAGAACGCAAGTTTCTTTGAACCCAATTCATCCAGGTGGAGTAAGGCTTACTTAAGTAGTTGTTGAAGAATTAGGCTAACTCCCACAAGGGAGACGATTTCTACTGAGAGAGTTTTGAATTGGGCTTGAGTAATTCATGCATGTATTCCTGCAAATGTACACACATGGAAGAGGAAGTGATGCTGAGTGGACTCCCGTGGTTGCGAGCGCTTTCCCATGATTGAATAATGGCACTCCTAGTTGGTTGCATAACAAGTAATGACTTTTTTTTTCAAATGGGAGTGATTGAAACTAACAAGTTAGGGGGAGATTGTTGAGAATTCGACTAGTGAGTTTGCCCTACATTAGAAAATAGAGTGAAAGGTGGAAACTTATAAGATTCAATAAGATTAAACTTTTGGGTCAAGTTGGTGCTCACCTATGTATATCAAGTTTGTCCAGGAAGACTCCTTGATGCTAACATAATTACTTTAATATTTGTATGAATTTACTTGAGTTGTTTGAAAGGTCTTAAATTTCTATTTCAACTAAAATTGAGAAGCTCCAAAAGTATGAAAATTTTGATAAAAATTTCGATTTCGATGTCAATTTCGATTTCTATTTGAAAAATGATGGAAATTAGTAAGAAAACATGGAATTCTTTTATGAAACTTTAGAGATGGTTAATAGACATAATAATGTAAGTTCTAGGACTAATATATCATAAGTTAAGTGTATGAGGTGCAATAGTTGTAAATATAATATGCGTATTAAACATATTTGGTTAATATAATATAAATAAAGATAATTTAGATATGAATGGAAATAAAATGTTGTTGTAAGTTTAATTTTTCACATAATTTCAAAAGCCCTTGTAATACTCTTTTGTTTTAATCACAAAGTAGTATAGATTAAGAGAGAAAGTTCACTTTGCTTCTAAATCTCACATTTGAATTCCAAGGAAATTTCATTCGATTGTTAAAATTTGGACAACTTTAGCTAAATTTTCAAGATTTTGATAAATTTCGAATGATTTGTTGAAATTTCAACGAAAATTATTCAAAACGGAAATCGACTGCCATTTTTATTTCGAAGGTGATGGAAAGCGGAAATTTCGATGGAAAATTCAACAGTTTTGTGGAAATTTAACAAGAAGCACTAGAACTCACAAGCACAACAAGTGGATCACGTGTTATAGCATGTCCATTGACCATGCTAATTGGCAACATGTTCCCACTCCGATCAACAGTGTTCACAAGAGTCTCATCTCCATCTAGCCATATTTGGGCAACATCAAGCCCAGCTTTAACCAAACCACCCTGCAAAAAGGATTACACAAGGACAAAGGAGAGAAAAAGAAAAAGTAAAACATGAATGACAATGAGTGCTCAAATGTAAAATTTCAGTAAATAAACTTTGGTCACTAACAAAACCAAGAATCAGGAAGTTTACTGGATTATTTCGCAAATCCAGGATGTATGAGTGTACACCCTGACCCTCCATCTCATGAATTGCACTTTCCATTTCAGCAGCTGCTGTCTGTAAGTAATAGAAAAGGTCTTAAGTAATAATGATGATAATATATACAACCTATTGAGTAATGGGAAGTGGATTACTCCCCTAAAAGTCTAACTGTTTCTTTTTTAGGCTTACAACTCACTTTGATATGCATTCATTTGGTCAATTGCTATTTGGACATCAATCAAACAATGACACAATCACGAACCGCTCTGTCATCTGTTTTTGGCTGTTTGATCACCCATGAAATTACGTATCTATTTATTATATTTTTTCCCCTGTTCAGAAGCTCTGTGGCAGGTTTTTCACACATTTTCTAGAATCAGAAGGAACCATTATAATGACCACTACGTGCATTTCATTCCCCTCAATTTTATTTTTTGTTGCTTATTATATGAAGTTGCTCTGGGAGCTAATATTTGCTATCTAAGAATTGCTCTATGGATCTCATCAGAAATGTTTGATGCTTCTTGGGGCTTCATTGGGACTGAAGTTACTAGATGAATTTCAGTGTAGATAGACCAGATTAGTAAGATACTGCTGTTGCTCGACAGAGAAAGACTCAACCTGCTCCTACCCATCACAGAGCATCATAGCATGTTGGGATCAAGGGGAACAGAAAGGACATAACCACCAACCTCTCCCTTGGTTGGGGGCCACCCAGGGGGGTGGGGACATTGTTGAGGAGGCCAATCATGAACACCACAGGTAGAAGAGAAATACTGGTCATGGAAGACTAAGACAACACCTTGCATATGAGTAGCAAGAGGGTGCTGCTTCTGCCTCAATGATGGGCTCTGTGGGGGAGGGGTGCATCCTCTACTTCGAGCAACTAATGTATCAAATAAATCACTAGAAAGGTCTCGTCAGGAGAACCACGAACCAATCAAGCTGGTTAGATGTACACACAGAGGGCGTGACGGCTTGTTATACCCTCTTCTCTTGATCCTGCCCAATATTTGCTTCAGTGGTCAATCACCTAGTAAAAAAGGAGGCAGGTATGCATGCCCTATTTTAGACTACTACTAGGCAGGCCCATGGCTTTATCAAGTGTTATACTATTGGTCGAGGCATGGACCTATGAGTTGGGTTTGTAGTAGTTGATGGACACCAAAAGGATGTGGAACTATTGGAGAATTCTCTCTGATCTGTACCATCCATCCAAGAGGGACTTGTTTAACATATCTCTTGCAAACCAATATGGGTCAGTATCTGACGTACAGTATTAAACCATTTATCCAAGGTATAATCATAATACATAGCTTGTCATTTTCTTAAATAGAGTAGTATGTTCACTCAACCAGATTGAAATGCATCCGAATATTTAAGATGAAAAAATCCTAATGTAAAGGAAATAAACTACAAGTTCTTTTATAGCAAATATTAAAAACTGATGCATGACCAAGAGAATAGTAAAGCAATATTCACCTGAGAAAAGGCCGACAGTTTAACATATCCAGTCTTTGCCACGTGACCGTCTGGGGTTCTATGAGGGATAATGGCACTGGATAGAAGGGAAAGTTTGATAAACTCACGAGACAGTTTTACCTTCAAGCAGATTAGGTGCTTCCATATCAGTTCAAATAGATTATTATCAAGTTCAAACGTGCCTAACTACAAGCTCAAGCCAGATGGTAGCCTGTGTCATCAGTCGCCAAAATGAAACCAGTGGCATTCTATAAATCAACACAAACTGTAAAAAATGCATATCAATACCTCCCTGAAAGAAGAATCAGATCCCCAGCCTCTTCCCTGAAGAACAGAACATCATATCAGTTATGTTAAGAAATTTGTACTTGTAAAGAACAGAAAATTTCACCTCATAAATCCTCAAATACAACCATACAATGTACACACTCCTTTCCCTGTTTGCCATCCATGTAGAGATATCATATCAGACACAAATCATTACACACACTCAGAAAACATAAAAAATTCATCCTGCTTTTGTCTTAGCATTTCCAGTCACACAAATAAATCAATAATCAAGTACTTGTCCTTGTGATGCCACTTCAGGTAAATCAGTTAAAAAAATTTCGGCAGAAAAAACATCATGGATTAAAACCAAACCAGAACCACGTGGAAAGAAATATGACTACAAATAATTCACATAAGCACTTCTGAGATGCTGTCTTAGATAACAGTTCAGGGCTTCAAATGATATTTAATGATCATCTGTTCCAACCCTATAAGTTAATATGATAACAACCAACAAATCTTTGCTTCACAATAAAGGCTTAGGGGCCATTTGGTATCACTGTCAAAATTATAAAAAAACGGAAATAAAATAATAAAACCAGAAACAAAAACTAAAAACTGAAAACCAACAACCTATTTGTTTAATATTTCTAAAACTAAGATAAAATGAAAACTTGATTGAACAAATGCTTATTTCTGTCCTTGAATCAAATAAAAATTAAAAAAAATGTGATTAAAATAATAAAAATACAAAAAAATATAAATTAAAAAATATTATAACAAAAACACAAATAATTCTTATTATTTTAATTAATTATTATATTTTAATTTCACTTTACACAGACACTCTTATTGTAAATGGCCATTGAAAAATAGTAAAAAAAATAAAAATTAAATGCCTTTTATAATCTGTATAGTCATTTTATTTTTATTTTAATAAAAAAAATATGAATAAAATGAAAGATTTAATCCACAAAATTTAATTAGGATATTAATGTATTATTTTATTATGACAGGCCATAGAATCTGGTTTTCAGTTTCAGCGAAAATTGCTAAAAACTGATAGCATTAACAGAGAACTAGCAAACTAAATAAAAATATTTCTATAATCTACTTATTAACTCTACAAAAATAAAAACAGAAAACATAAATGGTACTAAAGACCCTTAGTTGCTGCTGCGGTTTGTTGCTTTGGTTGTTGTCTTATTAAATTCTTCGCTCTGAGAAGTATTATATATTTTTCAATTCAAAAGCATATAACAAAAGACTACTAATTCTTGATCTGCATAAAACTTATCCTCATTATGTCAAAATTATTGTAGACTTCGATATGGTTTTAAAGAAACAGGATTTCATGCAAATATACAGAATTAAGTTTCATAGGGGTGCAAGAACCTAAGTCCTGACTAGTACATCTACAAATATGTTTAATACCAGAAATATGGATTTGACTGATAGAACATGATCATCAAATATTGAGAGAGAGAGTGAGATTCAATTATTACGCTGTGGAGTTTTACTGTAACAGTTGTTCCAACACGCCCTCTAAGCTTCTGTGCTGCAGTTTCACTATCAACACCATCAAGCCTTTCCCCTAAAGACACGGAAACAATGGATTAGACAATTTCTTGAATCATGGTAAGTGAACACAGTTGAAAGACAAGACCAGCAACAGAGACATCATTACATTCATCATTAGGAAAATTAGAGGATTAAACAATGTGAATTTATATGCCCATTTATCAAGGCCAACAGTAGGAAGAAAAAAAGATCACGTGTGATCATCAATAGATCAGAATTTACAAAAAGCTTTTTGTTGGAAAAACTAACCAGAAGCAAATAAATAAATTCAGAGACATCAGCAGGCAATGATTTGAGGCTGTTGTGTAAAGCACATGAGACCAGACTAAAATCCAGATCCCATGAAAAATTCAGGCAGGAAAAAAATTGACTACACTTCTCTAAAGCTAACTGACAGTTACCTAAGAAGAAGAAGAACATGCCCCAACTATTATGAAAAGAAGTTTCATATTCATTAGCTAGCTCACAAAACCACCAGTTGAATAAGGCTAAACCCATGTTCCTTCAGCACCAAATGGGAACATTCCAATGCTGTTGCGACAAGCGTACATGTCTAAGGGCCCAAAAAAATGTTACCTAGCATGTGGAAGTGTGGAACATTCTGCACTATTCTGGTATGACACATGCTCTAAAATGTGGAAAATTAGGCATATAATTATATAGATATATTGGTGAAAAAATTTGCAATAGTATTTTTATATTTTGGAGAGATGTAGAAGTGTTTCCAAATCTAGATGAGATTTTCTTTTGTAAAATTGATTAACATTGGCTGAAAATCAAATGAATAAATATAACATGACAATTGACTGAAAATTGAGTAAATATACTTTGATAATTCATTTTTAATAAATAGAAGATATGTTTCTTGAAACATATTGAGTTAAAACTTTGGATTGTTAGATTTAGTGTTCTACAGGAAAAATGTACCAAGTTTTGGAATGTTCATAATAATTACTGGTATGTGATGGCGTTTTCGTTTTTTTTTTTTTCTCTTTTTGTTTTGGTTTTATTTATTTATTTATTTATAGCAAGTGGTATGCTCTGGTGTTAGCCTTCCATTATTTGTTGATCCCACTCCAAAGACAAACTGTCACAGATAATAACACTTCACCTGAACTATGTCACCCTATTCAATATTCAAATTAGTAAAATCAGAATTCAACAGGTTATGTGGCATTGAGGAGCAAATCAAATGGGTCTCACACTTTTTTTATTCTAACAATATCTGTGCAGTTTGTCCCAAAATGAGACAGGGACTATCTTTTCTGCAGTTAACATTCAGATTGATTCTATTGGTACTGTATTGAGGCAAAAACAAAGGGTGGGCTTCGTTGGAGATATTAGAGGTTTCATAAAGCTTAAAATATTTGCAGCAAAAAGCAATGTAGATATTCATATACCATTAATCTCAATTAACTCATCTCCTTGATGTATGCCAGCACGAGCAGCTGGGCTGCCCTCTATGCAAGACAAAACAACCTGCAATCTCAAGCAGCATAAAATCATTATGGCCTGTAAAAATTTCAGGATTGATGGCATCAACTGACCATCCAAATATGTTCAACATATAATCTTTCAGCATGCATTTTTTAAAATAGTAATAAAGCATCTATGACATTAATGTCCTATGGCTTAAGAAGTACATTGTCAAGAAAGCTTAAAACCTGGATCTCCTTATGCGTTTATGGCATCTCACAACTAGTTGAATGGGAAACTAAGAACTTAATTCTTCAAGAATGATTCATGTACAAATCACAATAAGGCTTTATAAAGATCTTTTCTCAATCTCAGAAAATGATTTGAAATCCAAATGTATGAAATAACATAATATAAGCAGTTGTGCCTAACTAATGATGATTCATCTACAGGTATCAGCATGAGCTAATAGTGCAAATATTTTTTATCTACCTTACTCTTATACAAATTTCAGCAACTTAGCCATGTGTACTTTTGCAAATATTTTTGATTTACCCTACTCATGTACAAACTTCAGCAACTTAGCCAATGTATACTTTCTATGAGCTAAACCATGGGTAATGCCATGGTTAGGGCTGAAATGCCAAGGAGTGTCATAGGAAACAAACCTACTTTTCAATTTCAACAACACATTTGCTAACAGGTTTGATCCCATAAAACTTAAAAGAGGAAATTCTTTAAAGCACAAACATATGCATTAAAGCTGATTTGGAAATCCATTCCTTTCATATAGTGTGACAACTGCTATAATCTATGCGTAACTGCAAATATCATGTTTTTAATGCCTACACTATGCACTTGCTTTCCTTCTCATTAATTGCCAAAACACATGCAAAACTAAATTGCCACAAACTTAGATGACAAATCTATATGTCTCACACATGTGCTGACAGATCACAAGGAATATTATATACGTAAGAAATATCTTTACAATCTACTGATAAGGAGATTAAATGGACTAGTATTGATTCTACATAACAATATAGCCAATTTATCCAACTATTTTCATGGACCTTGTCTAATTATTTCACCAAAATTAAACTTAGGATCCAAATTTCACGTAAGTATAAAGTTCCAATATGGATGTTGAAACATTTTCTGACATAAAGAGAGAAAATCATGAAAAAATTATTGGTAATACTAACCAAATGTCCAGTGCTGGATTCAGCATTTATAAAGAGGCCAACTCCTTGCAGATTTCCATCACTTCCAATTCTAAAGCTTTGATATTCCTGAAGGTAAAAACCCAAATCCAAATAAATCTTGTGTATTTAGCCAAAGAGAATGTTGTGAAATAAGTGTGAGATCAAGTTGTTACTTGCAATAATAAGAAAAGAATCAATAAAACAGCAGCATTTAAGAGAAGAAAATAGAAGCATATAAGCCTTCAATGACAGCATATCAATTTTTGGACTTTTTTTTTGGTGACTTAAGCAAGAGGGAACTGCCATATAAAAACAGGATCATATTATGTATCCATTGATGTAGCAGCTGTTGCTCATGTATTTCTATACTTGGAAAAGCCCAAAACTAAAACTTCCAGAGAAATTAAAAAACCTTTGGACTAATTATTCGAGTGAAAGGATCTCCAAGAGTAGAAAGCATTCCTCTAATCTTGTTATATGCTGCATCAGCCGATTTCAGAGGAAACATTTCCACCATTGTTTGCTGCAGCTTTAAATCCCAGTCTGCCAGAAATTCATATCAGCATATGTCAATAACAAACTTTTTATAATTGATATAGACATCCCTTGCAAAGACAAACAATGTTAGGCTGTGAATCCCAAGACCTTGATGGTTAAAAGTAGGATCTACGAAGGATTCTCTAATCAAACCCCAAGCCTCCACAAGAGTTCTCTGAACTGTATTCACCTAACCAAACAAAAATCTTTATCCATTTAGCAATTTTGAGTGGAAAATTGAGAATTTGAACAACCAATTGAACTAAACAATCAACCCAACAATCCAAAATGCTCAGTTGGTCACTAAATTTTTTAAAACGTTCTAGATTGATCACAAATTTTTTTTTTCCTAATGACATCATTATACTATCTAACTTTGCAATTTACATAAAATCATGAAACTCGGTGCAATTATGGAATAAAAAATGTAACAATTCCTAGTAATAAGATCAACATAAAATAATTTTAAAAATTTAGTGATTAACAGTGCACTTGAAAATGATAACAAACTAAAGTTCAATAGGAAAACAAAATTGATGACCTCGTGAGCGCGAGAAACAGGGAAAGCGATGGTGAGAGACTCCGCGAAGGCCGGAGAATCACTGCACAACGAAATTATCGCGGCGGCCGCAGCAGCGAAACTGACGAAACTTCTAGCAACCCTGTCAATTAAATTTTCTTCTAGGGTGGTAGTAAAATCCTCAGAACTAGACTCCGTCTTCACCCTTGTTCCAACCACCCTCTGCGAAGAACAGGGCATTGATAGCACTCCCCATTTCTTGCTTAAACATGGATTGAAGCTCGAAAACCGGCAAGCGTAGATCGGCACTGAAGCGGGTTTTGAGAAATTTCTCGAAACCGGTGAGAGGTGGAGCGAGTTGAGATCGAGATTTGGGCACAGAGGTTCCATTTCAGGCAGCAAAAAAAATTGGAGAAAATGTAATGGTTTTGAAGTGGGAAGAAGAAGAAGAAGAAGAAGAAGAAGAAGGGGAAAAAGACTGTTATGCTGGGATTCTGAAGGGACCCATAAGAAGCTCTTGCTTTGTGGCTGTGAAGTCTCTTGCTTGGCTTGCGTCTGCGAGTCTCTGAGCAGAGAAACGGACAAGTAAGGGCCTCCACTTCCATTGGTTTACGCTTCGCAGCCAATACATGGTGAGACTGAGAGAGGCTCTCGCATCGAAATAGCGGGCGAGTTCCTATTTTGCGCCGTGAGGGTAATGTGCATTGTTGAGTTGGCGGGAATCGTGGACGGGTTTTACCGCACGTGCTGTGGCAATCAATGAACCAGTAATCACGTGCCAAGTGTCACGATTTGGAAATGCAAAAGAAGGAAATAGTTGTTGTGAAACTCGAAACTGTTCCACCTAACTTTATCACAGTTACAATTATACAGGTAAATAGAGAGTGAATAATTGTATAAAATTATACCAGGTAAATTCCCAGGGAAGTGGGGGATCACAATGGACCGCTTAAATCCCTCTTTCCTAGACAGAATTTTCCTTAGACATGTAATTAACACAATATATTACTACAACTATACCCGACAAAAGTTAACTACTGAATAGATAAAACGAAGAACACCAGAATTAACGAGGTTCGGCTGATTGTGCCTACGTCCTCGGACACTATCAATCAATATTTCTCTATTGTAGAAATATTACAAAATGAGAGAGATAAGAGAGAATGTGCCTAAGAGAGAAGTAGACAAATTTGGGGGATGAGAATACAAATGGAGGTAATGGGTTTATATAGGTTAGGAAATACCACTGTTACAACTACTAATCACCTACCTTTGAAAAAAATTGCCCACCATTGAAGACTTCAATGGCAATTGTAGGCTTCTAGAATGAGCCATATTTCAACAAATCTCCACCTTGGCGAAATTCCATCTCTTAACATCTCTCATAGATTCCATAATGTCTTCAAACGCGCTTGTAGCGCAAATCTTTCAATTTTTGACAATGTTGATCAAGTTCAAGCAATGTTAAAACTTGACCACAGTTACCACTTTTGTCATCATATCAGCAGGATTCTCAGTGGTTCGAATCTTCTGGATTACTACTCCACCTTCTTCCAGAATTTCTCGAACAAAGTGATATCGAACGTCGATGTGCTTTGTCCTTGAATGGTAGACTTGATTCTTTGCTAGATGGATAGCACTTTGGCTATCACAATGCACCTTGATGTGCTTCTGTTCAATTCCCAAATCTTTCATCAATCCTTGAAGCCAAATTGCCTCCTTCACAGCCTCTGTGACTGCCATATACTCTGCCTCTGTAGTGGACAAAGCAACTGTTGACTGTAAAGTAGACCTCCAACTAACTGGCGCTTTTGCAAGAGTAAAAACATAGCCAGTAGTTGACTGACACTTATCCAAATCACCAGCGTAGTCGGAATCACAGTATCCAACAATACTATGATCATCTTGCTTATCCTGCTCAAATATTAGTCCAACATCTACCGTATACAAAATGTATCGTAGAATCCATTTCACAGCTTGCCAATGTTCCTTTCCAGGATCATGCATATACCTGCTCACAACTCCAACGGCTTGTGAAATATCGGGCCTTGTACACACCATGGCATACATCAAGCTACCAACAGCACTTGAATACGGTACTTTTGACATGTATTCTCGTTCTGCTTTAGTTTTTGGAGACATAGATGCATTCAGCTTGAAATGAGGAGCAAGCGGAGTACTAACAGGTTTTGACTTCTCATCCATACCAAAACGCTTCAGTACTTTCCTCAAATATTGTTTTTGAGTCAAACAAAGCCTCCCCAATTTCCTTTCTCTACTTATCTCCATACCGAGAATTTTCTTTGCTTCGCCTAGATCTTTCATCTCAAACTCCCTATTCAATCGAGCCTTTAGTTTGTCAATTTCTGTTTGACTCTTGGAGGCTATCAATATATCATCAACATAAAGAAGAAGATATATGAAGGATCTATCTTGTAGCTTGCAAAAATACACACAGTGATCATATTTGCTTCTTCTGTACTTTTGCCCCATCATAAACTTGTCAAATCGTTTGTACCACTACCTTGGGGATTGCTTTAATCCATACAACGATTTTTCAAGTTTGCACACCATATTTTCTTTTCCAGCAACTTTGAAACCTCCTGGCTGAGTCATGTAGATTTCCTCTTCCAAGTCTCCATGTAAAAATGCAGTTTTTACATCTAATTGAACTAGTTCCATATCCAATTTTGCTACCAAAGCCAATAAGATTCTAATGGAGGAATGTTTTACTACTGGAGAAAATACCTCATTGTAATCAATTCCCTCCGTTTGTGCATAGCCTTTAGCCACCAACCTTGCTTTGTAGCGAACACTATTCTTGTCAGGAAATCCATCTTTCTTTGTATATACCCATTTACACCCAATTGCCTTCTTTCCCTTCGGAAGACTAACAAGCTTCCATGTTCGATTCTTATGAAGAGACTGCATTTCTTCATTCATGGCTTCCCTCCGCTTTTCTTTTTCCGAACTTTGGATTGCTTCATTGTAAGTAACATGAGTATCATCGTTTGCAATTGGAGATGCGTAAGCCACCATGTCAACAAAGCAAGCAGGCTTTCTAATTTTTCTCTTTGGCTTACTCAATGCAATAGATTCATGTTGCTGTTGAGGTTCTTGGGTTGAAACCTCTTCTATAGGCGACTCTTCTTCTACCATAGGAGAGTCTTCATTTTCTGGGTAAACAATTCTTCTATCAAACTCCACCTGTTTTGGAGCACCATCTTTTTGCTCAACACTTTCTGTTGTCACCTTTCTTAAAAAAGTAGATTCATTAAAGGTAACATCCCTGTTGAAGATTATTTTCTTTGTTTCTGGACACCAAAGACGATATCCCTTTACTCCAAAGGTGATTCCCATAAAGATTGCTTTCTTAGCCCTCGGATCCAGCTTTGATTCCTTGACATGATAGTAGGCAGTGGAACCGAATACATGTAAGGAATCATAATCTGTAGCAGGCATTCCAAACCATTTCTCCAATGGTGTTTTACCACAAATAGCAGTAGATGGTAGGCGGTTGATGAGGTGGCAGGCATATGTTACAGCCTCAGCCCAAAATTCTCTACCCAACCCAGCATTGGATAGCATACACCGAACCTTCTCCAACAATGTTCGATTCATACGTTCTGCCACTCCATTCTGTTGTGGTGTACTTCTCACTGTGAAGTGTCGTATAATACCTTCATCTTTGCAGACTTTAAGAAATGGATCACTTCTATATTCTCCACCATTATCTGTACGGAGGTGCTTGATCCTTCTGCTTGTTTGAGTTTCCACCATATTTTTCCATTTGAGGAAGACTCCTAACACTTCATCCTTAGTTTTCATAGTATACACCCATACTCTTCGAGAAAAATCGTCAACAAAGGTCACATAGTAGTGTTTTCCTCCCAGTGAAGTTGTCTTGGAAGGTCCCCACACATCAGAGTGAACATAATCCAAAATACCCTTGGTATTATGGATTGCAGTACCAAATTTCACTCTTGTTTGCTTCCCTTTGATGCAATGTTCACAGAAATCTAGCTTGCAGGTCTTTGCTCCCTTTAATAATCCTTGATTTGTAAGAAGTCCCAAGGATTTTTCACCTGCATGCCCCAAGCGTATATGCCATAACCTAGTTGCTTCTATGGCTTTATCATCAGAAGAAACTGTTGCTGCCGTCCCAATAAATGTACGACCTTGATAGTGATACAAGTTATTGTTCTTCCGAATTCCCTTGATTACCACAAGTGCACCAGAGATGATCTTCATGACTCCGTTTTCTGCTGTTACTTTGAATCCCTTTGATTCAAGGGTTCCCACAGAAATAAGATTCTTCATCAAACTTGGTACATATCTAACGTCCGTCAATATTTTGATTGATCCATCTTGATTCCTCAAGCGGACTGAACCAATCCCATGTGTGGTAAGAGGGACATCATTTGCTGTGTAGACGACTCCACCTTCTAGTTCTTTAAAATCAAAGAACCAATCCAGATTGGGACACATATGATGGCTACACCCAGAATCGAGTAGCCATATACTCAAAGAACTAGTTGATGGCGTAGCAGCAAGCGAAAGATCTGAGCTCCCATCTTCATACTCAGCCACATTTGAGATAGCCTTTTCTTTATCAGGTTTGCCTTTATTCTTTAACTTTGGACAGTCTTTCTTCCAGTGCCCTTTTTCCCGACAAAAGGCACATTCATCTTTGTTTGGTCTGGATCTTGACTTGGATCTCTCTTTCTTTCTTCTATTCTGGCTTTGTGAACGACCTCGTACTACTAGAGCCTCGTTGGCTCCATTTGTGCTTTCAAGCTTGTCCTTCTTCCTCAATTCATAGCTGTACAAAGCAGCACAAACCTCGCCAAGAGACACTTTATCCTTTCCATGGAGCAGAGTAGTTTCAAGAAACTCAAACTCCTCAGGAAGGGATCCCAACAACATCAAAGCCAGGTCTTCATCCTTAAAAGTCTCATCCAGATTAACTAGATCAGTAACCAACCTATTAAAGTTGGTGATATGATCATTCATAGTGGTACCCGAGACATAAGTGAAGCGAAATAGTCTCTTCTTCATATGGAGTTTGTTCTGAGAGCTTTTCTTCAAAAACTTCTCCTCCAGTGCCTTCCACAACTTGTTTGCAGAAGTTTCCTTACAGAATGCATACTTCTGCTCTCTTGAAAGACACAATCGAATTGTACCACATGCTAACCGATTGATGGTCCCCCATTCTTTCTTCTCAATATCTTCGGGTTTCTCTTCTTCAATGGCAATGTCTAGACCTTGCTGAAAGAGAGCGTATAGAACCTCACTTTGCCACATACCAAAATGACCGGTGCCGTAAAAAATCTCCACTGCAAATCTGGCATTTGTCACAGTAGTTTTTGCCAAAATAGACGAGTTTGATGTGGATGCTTTTGCACTATCTGCCATCTCTACCATAAATGCTATTCAATAGCTGCCGATGCGGAATGCCAATAGCCCAAGGAAAACTTTTCTGATGTGGAAGATCAGACTAAGCTGCAACCACAGAGCATACTAAGAATAACCTTGGCTTTGATACCAATTGTTGTGAAACTTGAGACTGTTCCACCTAACTTTATCACGGTTACAATTGTACAGGTAAATAGAGAGTGAATAATTGTATAAAATTACACCAGGTAAATTCTCAGGGAAGTGGGGGGTCACAACGGACCACTTAAATCCCTCTTTCCTAGACAGAATTTTCCTTAGACATGTAATTAACACAATATATTACTACAACTATACCCGACAAAAGTTAACTACTGAATAGATAAAACGAAGAACACCAGAATTAACGAGGTTCGGCTGATTGTGCTTACGTCCTCGGACACTATCAATCAATATTTCTCTATTGTAGAAATATTACAAAATGAGAGAGAGAAGAGAGAATGTGTCTAAGAGAGAAGTAGGCAAATTTGGGGGATGAGAATACAAATGGAGGTGATGGGTTTATATAGGTTAGGAAATACCACTATTACAACCACTAATCACCTACCTTTGAAAAAAATAGCCCACCATTGAAGACTTCAATGGCAATTGTAGGATCTAGAATGAGCCATATTTCAACAATAGTGAATAGAGAATAGTGATAGTGGGCATTTTCGTCCTCTCGTTTTATTCTCTCACCGTTCTTCTTCCGCTTACCGAGCACCGAAGGCGAAGCGCCCTGTAGAGGAACGACGAAGTCGCAGTTGGCGGAGGATGAAAACAAGGTCCGTTTCCTTGATTTGTAATCTTTTGTTGGAGAGGACTTTTGTTTTTTTTCTTGATTCTTTACTCCATAGCCATCAGTTATCATTCTCATGATCTCATCTTCATACATTATCAGTTTCTTTATTTTTTTTTCTGCATGTAGTTTTTACTAGTATTAGAGTTTTTAGAATCTTCTGAATTTTTATTTCTGATTTGTGGTTGTGGCATTTGCTCTTCTTTTAGAAATTAGGATTTTCAGATATTTATACTATTAGAGAGGGATAATTTTTGCCGGAGCAGCTAAAGAGCCGTCTCAGTTAAGCAAACCGAACCATGACCTTTTCACTAATAAAATATTTTCAAAAAATCTTAATGCATACTTATCAAACAATCCATTACACATGGTTCTAGTAGGTGAATAGAACCAAAAGGATCTCAAAAGCATGAAGAAATAATAAAAGCAGTGCCCAAATTCTGAGGTTTGTTATGTAAACAAGTCTCCAGGGCAAGAATGGACCCATATTAGTATATCCACTTCCTTTAAGTGGTCATGTATTAAAAGAGAGTGTAAACATAAGGCAAAATTAGTGACACATTAAGGCAAGAGAGAGAGTGAATCCTTTATAAAAAAACATATCTCATAGCTCATCAAATTAAAAAAGATAACTGACGCTTAGGCATAATGGTCTCAACAAGGTCTTTTTTATATATATATATATATATATATATATTTTTTTTTAATTGAGAGTAATAACTACTTGGATCGTGTTTTGACTGATGAGTACAGATCTATATATGTTTGACATATTTCCATTCAATAATTGTAGCATTATAGATGCGTGACATTTAATGATACCATAATTATATTATATTAGACTTGAAAGTAAATGGGTACAATGAAAGGAAGGGACGAGAGTGTTGAAAAAATAGTTAGAATAGGTGCAAGATGTTTATCCAATGAATTTTAAACACACCGTACATGATAGAATTATTGTATATTTGTATTATATCATACTTAAATGGATACAATGAAGGGATGCCTTAAAAGATTGTGAATTGAATAGGTGCATTATTTAGACTGCATGTGAAACACATGTCCATTCTTTATTGGTGGCCCAATTGAAAAGATACCTTTTCAATAGATGTCAACACACACAGTACTATTATATTATATAAGGCTTGAAGGGATACAGGTCAAGAGTGTGTTGATGATTAGGTACAAGTACAATGTTTAGACTATTTGTGACAACACATTTCCATTATTCTTTCTTGTTATAGTATAGATATCCAGGGCTTGTAGAATCTTCAGCTGTAGTTCCAAACTTTGCTATTTGAAGTTTGAGGTTGCATAGTTTCGCTCATTTTCTAGTCAAAATTGAAATGATTTGCTGAAAGAATTTTCTGGAATTTTGACTATTTTGCATTTTGGAATTTATTATTGTGGAGTTGGTTTTATGTAGTCATAATTAAATATTGGATACATTAGTATTAAAATGTGTATATAACCAATAAAAAGCCATTTTTTTTTTTTTTTGGGTGGGGGAGGAATTAATCTGTCATGATCTCTATTTCTGATTTTTGGCTTATGATATTTGGGTCATGTTAGGGTGATTTTACCAAAAAATTATAATTCTTGCAATTCCACTACCAAGTGCTTGTCTATACAAACAAGTGGGAAGATGCAAAAATAGTAAAAAAAAAACCAAAAGGCTTATTTATATGGAGTTGATCAAACCAAGTTGAAACCCTGAAAAAAACCCACACTCACTGAAGGGATTAGTCAACTCACCAAGATATAGGAAAACCATCATCTTAGAGATACTGTATAGAGCAGGAATAGTTCATCACTAAGATTGCATTTGGTTGGGGAGAAGTGGAGATAAAGGAAAAGAAACTAATAGGAGAGATTGAGAGAAGAGAAGAGAAGAGAAGAGAAGAGAAGAGAAAGTAGTTTCTCTCTTGTATTTTTGGTTGAACCAGAGAAAAATCTGAAGAAATCTATTTTTTCCTATTTGGTTAATCTAATGGGAGAGAAGAAAAAAGCTGTATATAGTCATTTTGTAAGAGAAGTGTAGGATAAAGTGTATAAGACACTTTTAAAAGAAAAACTTATAACAACATGTTGTGCTTCTATTTAAGTCCTTTATATGAATTTGCCATAAAAAGTGATCATCATTCTCTTTGCTAATCGTTCCAAGAGCTTTAGTAATTTGCATTCCTGGCACTCCAGTTGCATGTTTGGACTTGGTTGCATGAAATAAATCTCAATATTATGGAGTCCCTTAACATTGCTGCAAATGTGAACTTTTCTTGATGGGCTTGCTCAAGATGCTCTTGCGTCAAACCGAAGAAATTAACCTATGAATTTCGCCTTTGTAGTTTCTTTTCTTTTGGAAATATGTTGGGAAAATTTGAACTTACCTACTTCATCAGTTCGTCCATTATGTAATTGGCCTATCTATTGTCAATGTAGCCAGCAATAATAAGCTTCCTGATAAACCACAACAAGATCGCAACTGAAAGGATCATACAGCAAAGCAAGGAGCATCATTCTAATCACTTATGTAAGAACCTTCCTTTTGAATGCTGCCATTTGTAACCTTTGATGTTAATATCAAAGGAATTAGAAAGAAATGAATTATCCCCACACTCCCACTGCAAGGGGTCACAAAAGAAAAGTTCTTCATTAAGTTTTCAGTTTGCTCTGGACTATGAGAATCACCATTATCTGCGACATAGAGTCATAATTGTGTTTGGCTTTTGACAATCGCATGGAATTGAATTTCCTACTCTTCATTGTTGATACCTCACAATTTTCCCATCTCAAACTGCCCAAATAATGAGAAGATGAACCATTTCTTGATTCATGTCCTATAGCATGGTGAAAAGGATTAATATCATCTTCATCACATTGGAAGAAATATATGTTTTGAACCATTCTTTTCATTCACATTGATTTTCACAATGATAAGTGTACTTGGAGGCATTCAATTTGCCTTCTCAGCCCATCCCTTTCCAAGACACAAAGAGCTCTCTCAACCATTTGGATACGATGACCCGACAATGATGATCCTAGTTATTGTATTTGATGATCTTCTTGACCATCTACATGTTGCAATGCTATATCTTATAAAATTGATTTGCAAGGTTATCACCAAGTCAAATAAGACCTTGATGTGAGTAGGAGACACTTTTTTATGAACATCATGGAAACTAATGTGTTGGAATCGAAGCGGCAAAAACTCTTTATCTTGATGATGATGATTTTGGTTCCATTTGAATAGTGTGTTCCATGGTTCAATTGGGCATTTCTTCTAGAAAAATGATTTCCTAAATGACTTGTGCGTTCCACCATGTTCTTTGGGTTAGGCTGTCATAATTGTCATTACATAAGTTCATGGAGGATGTCTTGGTGGATGTTGTTGATGGGGATAGAACTCTTGTTCTTGTTCAAAAAACTTTCTTTTCGCCTAAGATGAATAAATATGCCATGCATTTTGTTGATCATTATGTGATTTTTTGTAGAACAAAAATCCATTAATAGAATATATGTTTGTATACCCTACTTCAGTACCATAGTCTCCTTAAGATGTTAGCATGGATTTCATTGTGGGGTTGCCTCAAACTCAATAGAACAAGTCCATGCTGGTTATCATTGGCACATTCTTTGAATGGCTTGTTTCATCCCTTGTAACAAAACATTAGGTGCATAATGTTGCTTATCTTTACTTTTGTCAGTTTTGTGAGGCAGTTTGACTCCATGAACTTCCTGAAGTCTATTACTTCAAATTTAAACTTGAAGTTTGCGTGCGACTTTTTGGGGGACACTCATTTTGAAACTTGGGATTAATATATGTTGGCCCGGTTGAATGTCTAGAGGGGGGGGGGGTGAATAGACTTTCTTCACGGATGTGCTAACTTTCTACAACCACAAAAACCTTACCAAGAGCAAGTGTATAAAGTTGTAGTGTAAAGATGCAGGAAATTACTATAACAATATAAATGAGATATGAGAGAAGAAAAGTTGAACACAAAGATATTTACGTGGTTCGGCACCCCGCCTACGTTCACGCCTTGAGACCGACTCAAGGATTCCCAAAATCCACTATAATCCTCCTTTGGGCGGAGAAGCCAATACACAGTAGCTCACAAAGAGCTTCAACAAGGTGCTCACTTAGAGACACCCAATAATAGCTCACAAAGAGTCTTTCTTTACAAGAAGTAGAAGAGAAATAAATGTAAACTTGAATACTCCCTTTGAGCTGATTACAACAACAAAATCGTTACTCAATGTCCTCTTGTCAATAGAGTAGAAGCAAGACTAAGAGCAGCAAGAAGAGGACAAGTGAATGTATGAGCAAACCCTAGAAATAACAACACCAATGAATGATCTTCTTACAATATCAACTTTCTTGGGTAAGGAATAAATGTTATTTACTCCTATTTAAACACCAAATGGGCGAGGGGAATGCTAGAGAGCCGTTGGGCATTTATGAATATGAGACAAGGGTCAAACTAGCCGTTCTGCAGCATTTAATGTTCGTTGTTACTCAACGTTCGTCGACGAAGCCTTAACTTCGTTGGCGAGCTCTTCAGTAAATTCATCGACGAAGCCCTGTGTTCGTCGACGAGTTGCTGGTTCTGAATTCAGGTGCCTTTGGGCGGAGAAGCCAATACACAGTAGCTCACAAAGAGCTTCAACAAGGTGCTCACTTAGAGACACCCAATAATAGCTCACAAAGAGTCTTTCTTTACAAGAAGTAGAAGAGAAATAAATGTAAACTTGAATACTCCCTTTGAGCTGATTACAACAACAAAATCGTTACTCAATGTCCTCTTGTCAATAGAGTAGAAGCAAGACTAAGAGCAGCAAGAAGAGGACAAGTGAATGTATGAGCAAACCCTAGAAATAACAACACCAATGAATGATCTTCTTACAATATCAACTTTCTTGGGTAAGGAATAAATGTTATTTACTCCTATTTAAACACCAAATGGGCGAGGGGAATGCTAGAGAGCCGTTGGGCATTTATGAATATGAGACAAGGGTCAAACTAGCCGTTCTGCAGCATTTAATGTTCGTTGTTACTCAACGTTCGTCGACGAAGCCTTAACTTCGTTGGCGAGCTCTTCAGTAAATTCATCGACGAAGCCCTGTGTTCGTCGACGAGTTGCTGGTTCTGAATTCAGGTGCCTTTCGGTATATTTTCGTCGACGAGAACCCTGTGTTCGTCGACGAGTTCTTCATGCCATTCGTCAACGACGCCCTGTGTTCGTCGACGAGTTGTGGCTCTGAATTCAGATGCCCCTCGGTGTATTTTCGTCGACGAGAACCCTATGTTCGTCGACGAAGTTTGTGTTACACTCTTCAACGAAGCCCTATGTTCGTCGACGAGTTCCTTCTACTTAGGACTTGTTCTTTAATTTCTATGAAGGTCCTTGTTCATTTGGGGGGTTTCTTTACACACTTTAAAATAACTTTACTTGTATTTTGTTGTGTGTGTGTGATACGCCCATTTCTTGCTCTTAGTTTTGAGTTTTACTCTATATACAAGATGATCTCTCTCTTATTCTCACACTCATCCTTCAGATGACTTTGTATATTTGTGTATCGTCCATGAATGCGTTGAGAGGCTTGTGCTTTTGGTCATGGCATGGGTTGCTTTGATTGTTTGTTGGTTCAGGTTCCGTTCTATATAGCTGAACATGACTTAGAGACAAACGTTAGTAGCCTTAAGAGCAGCTAATGGGTTTTATCATCAAAACACGGTAGGAATGAAAGACCCTTAACTACTTGGTCTAACAATATCCAATTCAATATGAGGAGTTTGGGCAATCTTTTTAGGAGTTTGGTAAAAAAGAATATTATAGAGTGGGATCTTCTTTTAACTTTTTCTAAATTCATATATAATTGGTCCTCTAGCCAAACTGCTGGTTATAGTCTTTCTTGTTGTTTTTTATGGTGAATATCACTGTTAATGATTATTTAGTCTTTAGCATATGTGTAAGAGTTTTGTTAGTAATAAGTGTGAGCAAGGTCTTAAATTTCGATTTTGACTTAAATTTCGAAGCTCTAAAGTACGGAAATTTCGACGAAAATTTGGATTTCGATGTCAATTTCGATTTTGATTTGAAAAAATAACGGAAATTAGTAGTAAATGATAGAATTCTTTGCGAAACTTTAGAAATGGTTAACACACAATTGTTAGCTTTGAGGCAATCCCAAGAGGGGGGGTGAATTGGTATTTAAAAAATTTTATCCCCTAGGTTAATCCACGAACAGCAGTATTGCACAAGCCTAAGGTCAATTTAGTGCATGTAAAATAAATCAATGTAAATATACAACGGAATTTAAATTGCAATAGAAATTTAACCATGCATGCACAATAAAGTAGTAAAGGAGACGACTCCAAAAATGTTATCGAGGTTCGGCAAATTGCCTTCGTCCCCACCTGGGCTAACAAGCACAAGGATTACCACTATAGGCTCACTTAACGGGTGGAGCGGTACCTAAACAATCAGGTCAATTAGTACAGGGCTGACCTCAACCTTTTACAACCAATCCTTACCGGGTTGGATTACCGCCCCCTTAGGCCATGCCTGAAATACAACATATTTCTCAATAAAATTTGCGTACAACAAATATGCTTTTCAACTAAGCAGATTATGTACTAATGTAATCAATACACTACCGAATGAGATAAGCTCTGTGTAGCCTTAGTGTCTACTCTCAAAATTAATGTCAATAATGCAATCAGTATGTGAGAGTGTAAGTGATAGGATCTTTGTGTCAAAATAATATTCTCAATCACAATGCACTAGCAAAGATCGCAAGTATACTTCAAATATCTCAACAAAAGTTTTTATCAAAATAAACCACAAGAGATGTTCAACAATGGTTTGTAAAATATTTATTTGATTTTTGTATTAAAATGATAATCTCAATCAAAAGTATAGCAACAAAGATCTTTTAGCACTCAAGCAAATATCTCAAAATATATATTTCTCAAATATAAGCACAAGAGATATTTTGAAAATGATTTGTAAAATATTTTAGCAATCAAAATCCAATGTGAACTCCTTGAGTATTGCAATGACAATGCAAAACTTAAAGGCTTAATTATGTATTTCGAAGGAAGATTTATTAACAAAGTCTCCTAAGGAAACTTAAAGCTTTGCTCTCAAATAAAATAATCTTAATCAATTAAGAATAAGAGAGAGCTTAAGCCTATGGGAAAAACACTCAAGCACACTTATAAAGAGATTTAAGCAATAAAATTTAGTGAGAACGAGTGTAGGAGGCTTAAAAATGGAAGTAGAATTTTTTGAATTTTAGAGGATTTTTGCTAATTAAGATTGCTAATCCTTGACTAATTTTTGCAAATGAGGGGGTATATATAGGATTCCCCAAAATTATAACCGTTCAGGACATATTAGTCATTTTAGGAAAAGTTTAACTTAGGTTAGTAAAAATAAAAATGTTTTTAACCTTGGTAAAATTCACCAACCGGAGAGCTCCGATCGACCGAACTTGAGGTTCGGTTGACAGAGTGGTTGGATTTGGTTGACCGGGAGAATTTTGAACTGAGAGTTCGGTCGACTGTACTGAGGGTTTCAAAGGCGATTTTTTCAATTCCATGCGGTTTGGTCGACCAGATGATTTTGAACTAGGTAGTTCAGTCGACCGAGCGGTTGGCATTTCCTACGTGGCGGTTTGGTCGACCAGGGCGTTGCCCATATAATTCTAATCGGTAAACCGAGGGGTCAACTTGTTTACCCAGGAAGGTTTGGTCGACTTGGGCATTGCTATATGCATCTGGTTGGTCGACCGAGGGGTGAACTTGTTGACTCGGTGGGGGTTCGGTCGACCGAGGATCTTAGTATTACTGAGTTCGGTCGACCGAACATGCCATCCTTGGGCATTTTGGTCCTATTCCACTTATAATGTTGTCCTTATACATATAATTATTAATTTTAAGGCAATAGGTAACATTTTCATGCATAATAGTGTCCTATGACCAGTCTAAGGTCTTTAAGAGCCGACTGAAAAAAAATCCGGCATCGGTCATTTGAGCTTATTTACCCTATTATGCATGTAATGCATTAATTATTACAGACTATTGAGCTTTAATTATTACAGACCCGAATAACAACTTAATTAAATTACAATGAATAAACATTCTGGATCTTTGTCTTCTTTAAGCCCATGTGCGTGCACCATATGATACTTTCGATTGGTCCTACACACAAACTCATCAACCATTAAATACCAGAGTATTGGTCATAATCAAAACGGGATATGACCTATAAGGTCAACAACAATAATATAAGTTTTAGGACTAATATATTACAAATTAAATACATTTATGTTTTGTATAAGGTGGAAAAGTTGTAAAAAAGTATGTGTATCAAACATATTTGTAAGATAACGTACATTAAACATATTCAGTTAATACAAATGAAATTCATAAATCATTTAAATATTATTTATTTATACAAATAATGATAATTTAGACATGAATGGTTAAATAAAATGTTACTGTAAGTTTATTTTTTCATATAATTTCAAAAACACTTGTATAATCTTATGTTTTGATAAAATAAATAAAATAAATTAATATATAAATTTCACTTCACTCTTAAATTTCTCATTTGAATTATGACGAAATTTCATCGTATAGTTAAAATTTCGACTAGTTTCATTAAAATTTTGAGATTTCAATAAATTTTGGATGATTCGTTGAGATTTCAATGGAAATTATGCAAGACTTAAATCGATTGCCATTTCGATTTCGAGGGTGACGGAAATCAGAAATTTCAACGGAATATAAGACCATGAGTGTTAGTAAGGGTATTGTGGTCATTCCAATTGTACTTACGTATATTATAAACATAGGGCGAGACCTATCATTGAGTTTAGGTCTTCCATTTTACCCAATTACTCAACATGGTATTCGAACGTGAATCAAACTAAATCCTACTCTCCTCAGCCATCGCCGGAAAACACCATTCCCACGGCTGTCCTTCCTAGATTCACCTCCATCCCATATTATTTCACAAAACCAACCATACACCCATAAACAGACCCCCCTGCGGATGACTCACCCCATAAAACCCCATCGCCGGAGGAGCCCCTGCGCCCCCCACACGCTGGCGTGTGAGTAAATTTCCGGCCACTTTTTTCTTATTCTTTTTTTCCTCTGCTATGCTCTGACTCCTTCTCTAGACTATATTATCAAGCTGTTAGGTTTATTTTTTGCTGAAAAATTCAACCTTTTCCGACTGCAGCTGTGGCATTCGTTAATGTTTGTTCAAGGCTTGTGAAGGCTTCTTTGTGAGTTTTTTGGAGTCGTGGCAGCATACATATGTTCAGTTGTGAGGCTGTGGCAGTGCTATATCCGTCCGTGAGTTGTTCACCTCGTCCATGGCAGTGTGGCACCCAAGGAATGGTTGTTTGATGCTTTGTGAAGCTTTTTATATCTAATTCCTTCCATATGCCAAAGTATCAAGCTGTTGGGTATGTGTTTTTGCTCCAAGATCCAATCTTTGTTGTGACAATGCACTCATGGTAATTCATTAGTTGTTGTTCGGTGTTAGTAACGGTCATTGGTGACCTTCTCGGGGCAGTGGCAGTGCGCATAAGTTGTCCTTTTTTTTAAAGCTGTGGCATTGTTGCTTTCTTGGTGCTGCTTCTGAGGTAGTTGGTGATTTGTTCATGGTAGTTTCGGTGGTTTACCTCTCCAATTGTTCCAGTGCCGAGTGTTGCTTTCTTGGGGCTGCGTGTTAGTTTCTTGGTGCTATGGCAGCCTTGTGTTGATTTATTTGTGGCTTGTTCATGGTGCATCACCTTGTTCGTGGTTGTTCCAATTGTTCTAGTAATTAATCTTATGATCATTTATTTGAGTTTGTGAATGTTGGAATGGCGTTTGCAAATCCCAAAAGTATGATTCCTTCATCAGTCACTTGTTTGAGTGAACTGCGTACTATAACTATATCAGACGAGGAGTATTTCAGGTTTCTACAATATCAATTGTCTCAACAAGCATCTTATCACATTGCTTCTTTTGCCTAGAAAGGTAATCATACAGTCTACATGTCATTTGGTATCCTTCCTACCAGTCCTTGGATTATTGATTCTGCTGTCACTGACCATATAACAGGTGCAACCAACTTCTTTTTTGATTTCCATTATCCTAAAAATCTTCCTCAAGTTACCCTTGTTGATGGGTCCACTATTGTTGTTAAGGGGATAGGAATAGTAAACCCTACTCCTTCTATCTCTCTTTCTTCTGCTTTAGACATTCCTAAATCTCCTTTCAATCTTATGTTAGTTAGTAAGCTTACAAAGTCACTAAATTTTTTTATCACATTCCTTCCTGATTACGTGATTATTCAGGATCGAAAGACAAGAAAGAAAATTGGCACAGAATGTGAGGCTCATGGACTTTTTAACTTTGAGTTGCCTTCTCCACCCATTGCCTGCACAATCGCCGCTACACCACTTCAAATCAATTGTCGTCTTGGTCATCCATCCTTGGACAAGTTGAAACAGCTAGTTCCTATATTGAGTTTTGTGTCTAATCTTGAGTGTGAGTCTTGTCAATTGGGCAAGCATCATCGTGTTCCCTTTGCTTCCTGGGTCAACAAATGGGTGGTTAGTCCTTTCATGCTTGTCCATTCTGATATTTGGGGTCCTAGTCATGTGACATCGAAGTTGGGGTTTTGGTACTTTGTTACATTTGTTGATAATTATTGTAGGATGACTTGGTTATATTTAATGAAAGATCGTTCCAAGTTGTTTGATATCTTTTGTGCTTTCTGTTCCCAAATAAAGACTTAATTTGACAATACTTCGTAGTGATAATGCTAAGAAGTACTTCAGTACCCAATTTAGTGCTTATATGACTAACTTTGGCATGATCCATCTGTCCTCTTATGCTGGCACTCCACAATAAAATGGAGTTGCAGAGCGGAAAAATAGACATTCTTGAAGTCACTCGTACCCTATTGTATCAAGTGAATGTTCCTAGAGTCTTTTGGAGCGATGTTGTGCTCACAACTTGCTCCCTCATCAATAAAATGCCATCCTCTGTTCTTGGTGGTAAAATTCCATATTCAGTTATTTTTCCTAAGGCTCCTTCATTCTCCCTTCCTCGTATATTTGGTTGTGTTTCCTTTGCCCATTAGTTATCTCCAAGAATGGATAAGTTGGATCCTTGTGCTATCAAATGTATTTTTCTAGGCTATTCCTATACTCAAAAGGGATATCGATGTTATAGTCCTACTTTACATCGATTACTATACCATCGATTCTTTCTCTGTTGATGACACCTTTTTTTGAGTCTACACCATACTACTTTGATTCCTTGAGTTCTATTGACCTTGATGAGTCACTCCCTCTGCCTTGCCTTCCAGAGCCAAACCTAGTATCTATGCCCAATCCTCCTACATCTTCATCCAGTTTGAGTCCTTCTCGTCGCTTGAATCATCCCAATTTGTAGGTATACACATGGAGACTCAAGAGGGAAGTGCCTTTTCCAGCTTCTACTACTATGCCTTTAGTTCCCTCGTCGAATGATCTTATTTCTTGTGATGTTGATACTCCAATAGCTGTTAGAAAACGTAATTGCACTTGTATCCAACATCTGATCTCTAATTTTGTTTGTTATGATTTCTTGTCACCCTCTTATTATTGTTTTTTTAGTACTCTATCTTCTGTTGCTCTTCCAAGATCTATTTCTAAAGCCCTATCCCATTTTGGGTGGAGGATGGCAATGGTTGAAGAGATGCACGCACTACATGATAATGATACTTGGGATTTGGTACCTCTTCTTCCTGATAAGTCTTTGGTTGGTTGTTGTTGGGTGTACAATGTGTCTTTTAGCATTATTATTATTATGTGTTAGAATTTTGTTAGTAATAAGTGTGTGTTAGTAAGGATATTTTAGTCATTCCAATTGTACTTACATATATTATAAATAGAGGGAGAGACCTATCATTGAGTTTGGGTCTTCCATTTTACCCAATTACTCAACAGTCGCTTGAATCCATTGGTTTGACTCCACTCCTGATAAAGCAATATTTAGTGGAGATGCTGAAGAACATGCTCTGTTCATCAAGATGGTGCATGAGCAGTTTTGAGATTACAGTGTTAAGCAAAATGAAAAGTATAGTGCACAAGCTACTAGGCATAAAACTAGTTGCTTTCAAGGAGAGAAATTTTGTTTGAATGTATTTGAGAAGGAAATTATTTTTAGGCAAAAGGCATTCCGAGCTTTTGCCTAGCTCTGGTTTCCTTTTCAAAATACTTGAGCATACTGGACAAAATGCATACAAAATGGTGTTTTTGTTATTTTCATTATTCAAGATTTGTCTCTTTATCATCGAGATGAAGACCACAAGGACTTGAGGGCAAGTTCTCCTCAATTGAGGAAGATTGATGCAGGAGTTATAAAATAAAAGCTCAAAATCCCGGCCCTACTGAATCCTAAGTCCAATGCTTTGTGGAATCCAATAGGATAATTCTGAGTCCAATCAGACTTGGTGTGGTTCCCTCATTTTAATCATCAAATGAGATGTCATTTAACAACTTAATGATTTCAATTCCCGAAGCATCAATTGGAGTGCAATTTTTAGTATGCTAGCATTTAATTTGTGGTCAAAAGAGTCTTTGTAAGTATAGTAGTCATTTTTTAACTTGGAAAAATTTATTTTCCACATTTTCATTGCTTGCCAAAATTATATATACATACATACATACATATATATATATATATATATATAATTCCCATTGTTGTAATCAAGAGAATCAAAATGTTATTTTGAATGAAATTGTAGCTTTTGGCTTCCCTCTGGTTCTGTATCTCTTTGGTGGATTTCATTGAGTGATCGATGATGAACTATCTTCTTGATCTCTATCTCTAAGGCATTGATTTTTTGTATTATCCAAACTTTTAACTTTTCTTCTTTACTTTTGTTCTTGTTTGATTCCCAACTGATCCAGTACCAAGATCTGCTTCAGGTTATTCTGATTTTGTTGTAGGAAATTTATTCACCTGACCTATGAAGAAAAATGGTTTGTGGTAGACAATTCAGGGCATTGACAATAGGAAGCCTTTGAGACAATATTTTGATAATAAAATCAAAAGCCATCTCACTTTTTCCCAAAAAAATTGTATGAAGGAGATTTCCGAGTGCATGATTGCATGCCTTGGTCCCTGGGTGAGTAGTTTTTGACATATTGATCAAATGAGTGCTGTTGTGAAATTTCATTTTTACCCAAGCTGAGCATGTGTTATCTTTGCACCTGATTAGGGTGAGTAGTTTATTGAAATTGTTAGGATTAGGAGTGATGTTTCTGTAATTTAGGAATTATTATAATTAAAATCAGATATATGGGGAACACTATGCTGCTTATTCCTTTCCATCTCTCTCAGATCCCTCCTTTCTCACTTCTGGTTCTTTCTCTCTGCTTATTTTCTTTCTGCTTATTGTGTTGTAGGCACCCTAGCATTTCTGAACTGTCTGCATTTATAGGTTCGGGTACAATGGTAGGGGAAAGGCTTGGGCATTTTGACTATTATGACACCATGAAGATTGTAATGATGAGGTTTGAAGCATATTAAAGCAAGATCATAGTTATGGTTTCACCAGTCTAGGGATTTCTGGAGAGACCATGGTCTTAAATTTCCATGAAATTGTTGAAATTTCTGCCGAAACTTTTTACTTCCATTTCCCTTGAAATAGAAAGGGTAGTCAATTTCTATTTTACAAAATTTCTGTCCAAATTTGGATAAATCATCCGAAATGTATAGAAATTGAAATTTCAGCAACATTTGTCAAAATTTTAACAATAAAATGAAATTTCCTTGAAATTCAAATTGAGATTTCTTATAGGAAGGATATGAATTATAGCTTTCAGAGTTTTGAAATTATATGAAAAAAAAAAAAAATACTAAACTTAGATATTAGCTACAATATTTTATTTGACCTGTTATGTATAAGTTATCTGTATTTGTATAATAAATAATATTTAACTGAATTATGAATTTGATTTATATTACAACAGCAACAATAACAAGCTCAAGTCCCACTAAGTGGGGTTGGCTATATGACTCCTCATAAGCCAATTCACTCAATCAAGAGTATTTAGTCGATTAACGTAAGAGCTGTTAAGTCTTTCCTCACAACCTCATTCCAAGTTGTTTAGGTCTACCTCTCCCTGTTCTAGTACCATTAACAATAACTAGTTTGCTCCTCACCAATGCAATACTTGGCCTACATTTCAAATGCCCAAACCATGTAAGTAGTCCCTCCCTTATCTTATCTTCAACCCTTGTTATGCCGAACTTACAGTGGATATATTCATTCCTACATTTATCCTTTAATTTAATACTCACCCACCTTCGCATGTACATTTCGGTTACTTTTACTTTTTGGATATGTTGTTTCTTAGTTGCGCAGAATTCTGATCCATATGGCATTCCTGGTGTTATCGCTGTCCTATAGAAGTTTCCTTTTTGTTTAAATGGTATTCTATGATCGCATAACACACCCAAAGCACTCCATTTTATCCACCCTACTTTAATCCTATGTACAAGATCCTCTTCAATTTCTCCCTTCACTTGCATAATAGATCAAAGATATCTAGGCTTTTATCTAGTTGGTTGCCCTTGATAGAATTAATACCAATAAGGCCTTTAAAGGCTCTATCTCCAGCCGTCTGTGTGCTTTGTTTTAACTGTTCAAAATTTGCATTGCTTTTGTTTATGCATTGTGATTATGCTTGGAGGGTGGCGAATTAGCTATTTGGTAGTTTAGGCGAATGTTGGGTGAGTTAAAAGGCAGTGGAGGACTTTTTGGCAGTTTCTTATGTTGGTTTTGGAAGGAGAAAGGAAGGATAGAGCTCTGGAAATGTGCCTTTTTTTTTTGGCAGTATTTTGGGGTTTGTGGATGGAGCATAATGCGTGTATTTTTCTAGGGAAGAAATCGTTGCTTTTGCTAGTTTGGGAAAAGATACATTATTTGGCTTCTCTTTGGTTTGTGGGGCAGGTGAATATTAAGGGGGTGAGCTTTTCTGATATTCAGCACGATTGACGTTATGTGTTGGATTGTTAGTTTGTGTAGGTTTTATTTTGTCTTTTTTTTTTAGTTTTTTGGTTCTTTTCTTTGTTTTTTATCTGGATTTTCCCAGGCTCTGTTAAAGAGATATGTTATTCTCTTGGCTGTATATTCTTAATCTATTAATGAAATTCTTTGTTTACTATTTAATATATATATATGTATATATATATATCCAAGATATCAAAATCTATTAGCACCATTGATTTCTTGATTTTCAAGTTTAATTTTATCTTTGGTACTCCTCCTTACATGGCTGAATTTACAGTTCATATATTCTGTCTTGTTTCTACTCATGCTAAAGCCTTTATACTCTAAAGCAGTTCTCTGAAGTTTTAAATTAGATTCTAACCCACTCGTACTTTCATCAAACAAAATAATATCATTTGCAAACAATAAATACCATGGGATCTCGTTTTGGATATGTTTAATGTGATTATTATATTACATTTATTGCACCTTATCCCCACATACTTGTCCTTGATGTATTTATTTATAATATTTAAGTTCTGAATCTTGCATTATCATGTCTATTGATAATATCTAAAGTTACATAAAAAATCCATGCTTTACTACAAATTTTCTTCATTTCTTAAAATCATCAAAATTGAGTTTAACATAAAAAAATCTCCATTGAGATTTTCATGCTTTAAAAGCCTTGAAATTGTAGTCGAAATTGAGATTGAAGACCCTGGGTGAGACTGAGAGTAAGATCGTTGCAAATCCGTCTCTGGCTAGACACATTGCTTCTTTTATCAATGGTGGTTTGCTCCAAGCAGGATCACTATGTTGCCTGGATATTTCCTAGCTGGAGTTGTCAAAAATTTTTGAGATGAGTTTTTGGTGGATAGGAGGCAGGGGGATGATTTTGTTTCATAATTAGAACCCAAGCAATTTTTTTATAAGGGCATTTTTTATGTTACAAATGTGCCAAAGCTAGATCAGGCAGACTATATATTAGCATGCAGTTGTTTTGGGATTGAATGTGAGCTGGTCATGATTGTGGGCTGATATCGAATTGATCCCTGCACTAACAAGGATACTAAGTAGTAAATGGTTTTGTCAAAAATTAACATCATTATTGGAAAAACCCTGTTTTTAATGCAGCAATGGATTGTGTTTTAAGGCCAAAATATTGACCTCCCTTAAGTTTTGACAAAAAGATGTGGCCTCCCTCACATTTAAGAAATTCCACAAATCTCACTTCACATTTAGTTTTTAGTACCATTTATTATCCTTATACTTATCTTTTTACTTTAGTGATTGATGAACTTATTAGGAATATCCCAAATGAGATCCCTTAGTGTATGTTGTTTGCAAATGATATTGTGTTGATTGATGGAAATAGGAATGGAGTTAAATCTAAGTTAGAACTTTGGAGAACTGCATTAGAGTCCAAAGGTTCTAGGATAAGTAGGAATAAGACAGAATATGTGAAAAGTAATTTCAATAATGTAAGGAGTAGTGGAGAGAAGATTAAACTTTTATAATCAAGAAATTATTAGCACTTATAAATTTCAAAATCTTGGATCTATTATGCAAGCAGAAGAGAAAATTGAAGAAGATGTAATACATAAAATTTAGAAAGTTGGGTAAAATGGAGGAGTGTGTCAAGCGTATTATGTGATTGTAGAATACCCTTAAAATTAAAAGGTAAGTTTTAGAAGACGGCTATAAGGTCGACTATGCTTTATGGTTCCAAATGTTGGGTAATTAAAAAACAAGTACGAAAAGTAGAAGTTGCCGAAATGCAAATGTTAAGGTGGATGAGTAATATAACATTAAAAGATAAACTAACAAATGAGCACATATGCAATAATTTAGGCATAGCACCAGTCGAAGACAAGATAAGGGAGGGGCAACTTAGATGGTTGGTCATTTGAAATAAAGACCTAGTACAACACCTATGAGGAGTGAGTAGTTATTGTTTCTGGCATGAAGAGGGATAGGGTTAGGCCTAAAAGAACTTGGAATGAAGTAGTAAGGAAAGATTTAATAGCCCTTAATCTAGTAGAGGAAAATGCTCTCGATTGGGTGAATTGGAAAAACAGAAATCTTGTAGCAGACCAGTTAATGGGACTTAAGTTTTTGTTGTTGTTCCTTCATGGCATGAGCAGAATGCCCAAAATGTGTCCATGGTTGTTGCAGTTCCTGTAGAAGAGTGATGTCAACTCAAGCCTTAGGAGGTCGCCTGAGCACCCACAGAAGGGGTAGAGCTAGGCTTAAGCAATTTCCTAGTTATCCTCAGTGTGAGATTCTTCAAAGTCTACGTCATCATGATAAATCGATGGATGTTGATTGTCTAGATCAAGTTGGCATCTTGGTTTACAAACCCATAACCCATGCTAGCCTGCATCACCAGTACTCTCACATCCTTGGGTTTCACCAATCCTGAAATGAAATTAAACTAGTTGACCTCTGTTCTCTCTTTGATCCCTCTATGTTCGTTCATCTTGAAGCCCTGTCTCCTTTTCCATGTTGGGCATGGGGTACCACAGTTAATGATTGTAGCTGCAATGGCCAGTCAGAAGTGATAATGCCGTTCTCTTTGCTTGCAAGTGTTTCGCAGTGAAATGGTGAAAGGGCAATTGGTATAATTTTGGGTAGCCAGCAGCGTCTCTTGATAATGGAATCGCACGGGTGAATAAAAAATGTCGTTTTCTATAATTACTTGATAAATGTCTCAGTCTAAAAAGGATCTTGTCAGAGCTTTATTTTGTATAAGGGTACAATGGCAAAAAACAAAATCTAAGCACACACCATTTTTTGGATATCACTGATAGAGGAGGCTAGTGGAATTTTTAACATGTCTGGAAGTTTCTGCTGCCTTAACAAAATTCTGTAGAAGTCAATATATTTTGCCCTAAATTTAATTAGTGACTAGCTGAGTCAGGAGACTTTGGGGTTCAGATTGTGTCGATTCAGAAAGTTTATAATGTCATTTGTTGGCAGTCAAATCTCTAAGAAGTTGGCAAAAAAATAAAAAAATTAGATACAAAAGATAGCCCTATTAAATCATGTTTTGAACCTTTTAAAGAGCTAATATGTTATCAGGGGAAAAAAATGGCAGCGAAATAATAGAACTGATGGTCAAGTGAAATGTGAATCCAAAGTGTTGGTTTGTAATAATTTTCACGAGGTAGATTATTATATTCTAGGGATCCAATTAGATGTGAAATCTAGGGATCTCTTTTTCATGGTTGTAGTAGGGGTTCTCTTTTCGTTATAACTTATAATGTTTTTCCTTTTTCCCATTTTAAAGTGTTTCTTAGTCATCCAATAAGAATTAAGAGTATTGATGGTTTTCAATGACCAAAAGATAACAAAGAATAAAGGAAAATGCTACTTATACTCTAAATTCCCACTCAAAACTCGTACTCACTAATATGGCTGTTGATGTGTTATTTCACATTATTTATTAAACTTCAATTTTTATTAAAAATCCTGACCTTAAGAAATTTGCAATCCATGATAGAATGCCACATTTGTAAGTAAAGAAATGGATTATTATTGCATTGCTCATGAAATAATTGTAATCAATACTTCATAATGTTTGCAATTTTTGTGTTAGATCTGAAGATTCTTGACATAACTACATGGATCTATAATATGGAAAAACAAAGTGTGGATCCTATGAATATAAAGGAAAGTAGTTGGACCAAAATATAGATTTGATTTTACTTTTCTAAGTGATATAGTATGATGCCTTCTTCTTCCATTCAAAATATGAATGTCATGTGAAAGAACTTGCTACTCAATCTAATGAGTTAAAGTAAGAAGGTTATGCTGTTTTAAAATTAAATTGTGTTATTTTAGCTAACATACATGTGAATGTATGTGCTTGTGCCTCATGTATATATGTGTGTGTGTGCTTGCGTGTGTACATATGCATGTATTTATGTATCATTCAACTTCTTGACCCAATGATAAGTGTGTTACACTTGAACCTGAAGTTCACAGGTTCAAGTCACAAAAACACCTTCTCCCGTTGTCAAGGTAAGGCTACATACATCATGCCCTCCCAGCCCCCTGATAGCATCGGAGTTTGTGCATTGGGTGTTGCATTTTGCATTTTTTTATTCAACTTATTGCATAAATCACGAGGCATTAATATATTCCATTCCTGCCCACAAGCCTCCCCGAGGTATTAAGACATGTTCAAATTTAGAGAAAGCATGGTGAATGATAGCTTTATTACTTGCTAGAAGAACTATCTTGCATTTGTGAAATACATTTACCAACTACATATGATTTGTGGGTCAATAGGCCTTGACCCAATGGTAAGGGCATTGCACCCAAACCTAAAGGTCATAGGTTCAAGTAAAGGAAATAGCCTCACTAAATATGGGGCAAGGCTGTATAACATATACATCATTTCCTTCCCACATCCTTGATATGGATGGGAATATTGTGTATTGTGTACTGGACATTGCTTTTTTTTCTTTCTCTTTCTTTTTTCTTTTTCCCTTTTTCTAAATACATGACGTCAAACTACTTCGATGATCAAAATTTTATTCTAAGTGGTAGAACTGTCTTATTTATAACTTCAGAGTTATGCCTAGTCATAAAATTAAACTGACTGAATTGTAAATTAAGAAAAAGAAAATCATGTTAAAGGCCAAATTAAATAAAACAAGTTTATTAGTTAGATAACGTATTTGATCATGATGTGTAATCATTTTTGTAGTTAGTTTTAATCTTCATTAGGGACACAGATCCTGCATATGAAGTAGGTTTTGATATTTGTTGTTTGAACAGGACTTTGGTGCACGGAGTGACGAACACAATTTTTTTCCAATGGGGGCCAAAGAAATATATTAGTTATAAAAATTAAAATAATTTTATATTTTACATGAAATTAAAATGTATATTAACACTCATGTAACACATTACAATTGTTTCAAATAAACTTATTTTTCTTTTAAAATGAGCTAAAAGAAACACTTCCTAGCATCTCATTATAATTAATTTGCCTCATTTTATTTATTTTACATAAAAGTACTAGGTGTTTCATGTTTATTGCCTTCATGAGTGGGGGCATAGTAGTGTTTTTAGTGAGGATAAGCCTTTAATTTACCAAACAGTCCTTTTCATTTTTAAAATTTCAGTGGGGACATCTGGCCCCATTTGGTTATATGTGGGTCTGCTGCTGAATGCACGTGATGCATGACAAGAAGTTGGACCATGGGAAAACCCTTGTTGGAGACTAATTCAGACGAATTGGGTCAAGGGATTGTTGGCTTTAGTTAATAGTTGATTGTGTGTTTAGTTTGACTAGTATAGGAGGATTATGCGTATTTGGGGGCTTGTTTGTAGTGCTTGTGTATTTTTAGTATATGTGTCATTTCTTTTGTTAGAGGCTTTCTTATAAATGGTGTGCAAAGGCTATCTAGGAGATGGTTATTGTTCAACTTGAGTTGAGATTAATGTGTTTTCTCCCCTAGTCTACCCCCACTCTTTTTTCTTCTTTCTCCTCCTCCTCCTCCCCCTTCCCCTCTCCCCTCAATTTCTTCTAAATTGTCCCTCAGCAGCAGATCCTTGATGCTGTCCTGCATGATCGAATTTGAATTGAGATTAACATGTGTTCTTTCCCCCAAATTGATCTCCTTCTTCACCCTCTATTCTCCTTCTCCTTCCCCTCTCTCCTCAGTTTCTTCTAAATTCTCCCATGGCAACATATCCTTGGAGCTGTGTCCTGCATCATTTGGTACCAAATCACAACCACAACTCCGTTCTTCCAATTTCAGCACCGCCCCCCCCCCCCCGGGGGCGGCATTTTCCTTCCAATCATTCTTTCTCTACCTCCTTTCTTCTCGTCCTTCTTCCCTTCTCTTCAGTTCAGTTCTGCTCTTTGCTGCTCAGCAGCATTCTTTATGTTCCTCTTCACCTTCTCTTCCTTTCTCCTCTTATTTCTAATTATCTCTCTCTCTCTCTCTCTCTCTCTCTCTCTCTCTCTCTGATTTCTAATCTTCTCTCTCAGAGTCTCTGATTTCTAATTTTCTTCCTTTATTCTTTCTCCTTTGTTCTGTGTAAATATTTTTCTGTTTTCTTCTCTTCTGCCTTTTTCTCTTCTTCTTCTTATTCTTTTCTCTTTTTCATTCTTTTTCTCTTTCTTAATTCTCTCTCTCTCTCTCTCTCTCTCTCTCTCTCTAACTTTCTATCCCTATCCTACATCAATTATCAGTCCTAGATTTTGGGGGGAAAGAAACTACAACTTCCAAGCTAATTACAATCAACAAACAACAACATCAAGCCTTAAGTCCCATTAAGTGGGGTAAGTTATATGAATCCTTTTTCGCTAGCTCACACGATTGAGGGCATTATCCTCAACTAATTTAAGAGCTGTTAAATCCTGCAATCACTACCTCATTCCAAGTTATTTTAGGTCAACCCCTACCTCTTCTAGTAACATTAACAATAACTAATTCACTCCTCCTCATTGGTGCACTACTTGGCTTGCATTTCAAATGCCCAAACCATCTAAGCATCCCCTCCCATTTCTTATCTTCTATCGGTGCTATGCCTAACTTATTGCTAATATGGTCATTCCTTAATTTATCCTTTAATATTACACTGGTCATCCACCTTAGCATTCACATTTCAGCGACTTTTACTTTTTGAATATATTGTTTCTTAGTTGCCCAACATTCTTATCCATATAGCATGGCTAGTCTAGGCTAATTATAATTGTGCCCTCAAATTTTGAATGCCACTTTGCATGAGTTATTTTGCAGTACCATCACTACCATTTGAAACAAAAACTTCCAAAAAGCCTTGCACAAAAATTTCTTCTCCATCTGATAAGCAGTGTGGCTTCATGCGCCTTCTGAAAAATTTCCTTGCCGACCCCCTTTGAAATCCCTTTGTGGCATTTTCTTTTCATACCACCACCACCACCTCTGGACTCACCATCCCTTAATCTACTAGCACTATTTCATCACCAATGACACGCACGCCCCATGTGCCGGCAACATGCGTAAGGAAAACTGCCAATCTCTCCTATATTCTCCAATTTCACAATAAATTTGTCCAGTCCAACTGCGAGATTTTGGGTTTTTTCCAAGACATTTTAATCTGTAGCATGATATTTTGAATGCAAACTTGATACATAGCAAGCAAGCACAATTTGATATAAGAAGTTGGAAATTGTTACTGCTAGAGTCAAGAATCAGGTTTCATTGCTTCATTTTGTGAATTTTCTAACCCTGTGTTTCAGGATATGGATTTCAGGCCTTGGATTTGGATCTAAATGAATTTGGAAAAATTGCAATACAAAATTGTATTCAGTTTCTTTTAAATCTTCATAATCCAAATTCACAAATCCAAATCCAAATCCAAACATTGAAATTAATGCTCCCAAAGATTACCTAAGTGACTGTGTTTTTGTTCTACATGTGCTATTCACGACTAAAGGTGGATTAGAGATGGTTCTTGAAAAGGGATACCATCTTTCAAATTTCAGGCGCAATTTCAAGCATTTTCAAACCTTTCTCAAGTGTGAAGAAAATGTTTGCAAAATCATCATTGACGGAAGATGCCCCATCAATGTGGTTTCTATAAATGGGGTCACTCATATGCAACTTCATTTGGAACCTTGTCCAAAACATTATGAGATATCATGGACTGATAATACTACTTATCATGTATGTGAAAGATGTTTTGTTTCTATCCAAATGGGTGACTATTTTGATATTGCTTGGTGTGATATCATACCCATGAATATTGGTCATGTAGCCCTTCATTCTCCTTGGTTGGATGATTTGGGTGTGACTCAAGTATGTGAGAACACATTTCTTTCACTATGATAAGAAGATCATTTTTGAAGCCCACTCTACCAACCAACCAAGACAAAGAATCAAAAATTGTTGATTATGTCAAAGTTAACTTGAAGACACTACTAGCAAGGAAATGCTTGTGTTTGAAGACATCTGAAGTCTTTCAACATTCCTGTTATTGAGTTTGTCATTCCCAATGCATTCATTGATGCCAATTCTCAAGTCTATGGTGCTACCAAAGGAATTTCTTGCATCACTCAAGCATCCGCTTTCAAAGAGTCCAAGTTTGCTTCTTACTTCTGACTACTCCAAGATTTAAAATTCAAGGCCAATTTTTTCCCAATTGGGGGTGATTTGATGTAGGACAAGAAGTGTGACCATGGGAAAACCTTTCTTGAAGATTGATTCAGAAGAATTGGGTCAAGGGATTGTTGGGTTTAGTTAATAGTATATTGGGTGTTTAGTTTGATTAGTGTAGGAATATGTTTATTTGAGGATGTGTTTGTAATATGTGTAGTTTAGGGGTATGTTTGTAATTTCATATTGCTTAAAGGATATAGTTGTAATTTCGTGTTAAAGGCTTTCTTATAAATAGTGTGTGAAATCCATGTAAGAGGTGGTTATTGTTGAACTTGAATTGAGATTAACGTGTGTTCTTGTTCTCCCTAGTGTATCTCCTTCTACCTCCTCTCTTCTTCTTCCTTCTTATTCTTCCCCTTCCCCTTACCCTCTCTTTCCTCTGGCAGCAGATCCTTGATGATGTTATGCATCAGTGTGTGGCACATATGAAACACTATTGTACCTGTATGTGTATTTATATTTTAGATATTTATGATGCAATGTTATGCAATATCTTCTAAAGTTAGCGTGTCAGTGTGTTAGGCTGTATCTCTTCTGATTGCTTACCTTTTGGTTCTGGTTACTTTTTTTGAATAAAATCCCATGCTAGTGTGAATTCTAAAATTTATTTATTCATTGAATTTTTTCAGGCTTCCTGCAAGTTTCATTGCGGAGATATTGAGGCATGCACCTGCTCACTTTCTAAGGCTTTTTGAGGATATAAATTCAAGTGTCTGATTATATGGGTGATAATTTGCAACAATTGTGTTGCCATTTTTCTATCCTTTATTGATTGATTCTTGTCTTTTAATTTCAGCTCAGACTAGTCTTGACTACCATAAACTTTCATTGTATTTAATTCACATTTACAAGCTTGCTAACACTTGTACATTCATGCATCTGTGTGTACATATACAAATATGTTGCCAGCACATATGCATACTTGTTGGTATCTGTACATACATATGTTCACGATACATCCATATGCAAGTTTCATGTACATGCATATAAGTGAATGATTTCTTGAAAGAATTATTTTCTCTCCATCAGTTGAAAGTGATGTCAAGTTTTATTTCTTCAAAATCAGCTCAGTGAGCCTTTTTATATTGAATTGATCAAGGATGCTTTATGTTTTTCATTTTAAAATCATTGCGAGGGCTTCTAAATAACTGTGCGTGTTAAAATTATGATCAGAGGAAGTGACTATTCTTTGACATTGTTTAAAGAAATGTCTGGTCTTCTCTGTGGCCTGTGCTGCTTAATATCTTGTTTAGTGCATGTCTTCGCCTAGAAATCGTAACTAGAGAACAATTTTAAGAATTTGGCCTCTTTAAAGTTTTGTATACTAGGAAGCCTATAAATCAGCTTATGTCGTGGGTTTTCAGGTGGGTGGGTTTGGGTCTTGCTGTTGATCTCTACAGTGAGTGCTATGAGGTACTAAAAAAGAGCCCAATCTGTTGAGGTTTCACAAGTTCAGTTTACTAGAAGTTATTTTTAATTTTTTAAAAGAACAGAAAAAATCATTGATGCAAGAATAAAGAAAATTACAGTGGGAGGAGGATAAGGTATCCTCCAAAGAAATAAAAAAGAGTTACATCGACACTGCCTTCCAATACCTATGGACGTTGGACTGAAAGATCCTCAAAAACCCCAAAAGAATGAGCTCGAGAAAAAAGCAAAATAAATAAATAAATGACTTTCTTCCAAAGTGAGTTCAGAGAAGTCTTCTGATCTTTGAAAATTCTAGCATTCCTTCAAGCTATAGTGTCCACAATGTAGCAAAAACTGCACAATTCCAAGAAGTCCTACTTCTGTCCTTTCCAAAACCACAAAAGTTCACCACTATAAAATCGTGAACAATCTGCAGAGCCACCAAAATCTCACGATTCTCACCAAAGCTGGAAAACAAGTTCCACAAAATCCTAGCCACCCCACAATCAAGGAACTTTTAATTTGATTTGGGGTGTTGCATGATTGACATACACATCAAATTCGAGAGATGTTTATAGGACTAACCATGCACCATGGTACCTAATGTGAGGTATGCTTGTCTCAAAAACAGGAAAAATAAATAAATAAATAAATGGATAGACATAAAAGAGTGTGATTTAGTTGAAAGGATCTAGATAGAGGGGAATAGAATAGTGTGCTGACCCAAATGGGAACAGAGGGCGACATAGTACTGCTTTCTATGAAATTTCTGGGAGTACTTGAGTTGATATTAATATATACATGCATTCATACATATATATATACATATATATATATGTCTGAAGGAAACTGTTAGCAACACTTGGTGTTCAAATCCTTCGTGCAAATAATGCTTTTCTTGGTGTTCAAAGAAAAAATATGTAAAAATATTGCATGTGGCCAATATTCTAGCATAAGATTTGAAGATGCAATAAAATTGGAAAAGAAGAATGCAAATGTTTGTAAGTCATCTTACCAGCACCATCACTGGGGCTTTGGCGCAAAGCCCCGTGTGAGACGTCCCGCCCCCACTGAAAGTGGGGGAAGATTAGAAGTATCTGACCACATTCTGAGTTGATTCTAAATATTGATATTTGGATCTTCAGATGTTTATATTTTTTTTTTTTTTTCTAAAAAAAAAAAAAAAAAAAAAACAACAAAAAAAAAAAAATGCAAAATATGCCTCTTCAGTCTTCAATTATTTCTAGAAAATTATTGTCCAGAAAATAGAATATGTGATTTGTTCTCAAATAAGATATATATTTTCTAAATTATAGAAAAGCATATAAAAATACACACACACACACACACATATATATATATATATAAGAGTCTCCCCGAGCCACAAGGCTCCCCCGCTTCGTGAGGGTGGGGGGAAGGGCCATCACAGTGTATGCAACCTTACTCCTGCTTTAATGCTGAGAGGTAGTTTCCTTCGATTTGAACTCATGACAAATCAATCACAAAAGAGCAATCTTACTTGATCCAAGGCCAGTCCTCATATATATATATATATATATATATAAAATCTAATATTCAAATTTTAAATTTTTAGTATGAAGTTGTTTACTGGTAAAAATGGAATCTGAGTCATTGAAATTTAAATATTAACTCCATCTAGCTTTTCAAGCGGCAATTTATTTAACTTTTATGTGAAATCTCTCCCCCTTTAAAGCTGTGAAACTGAAGCCAATTGGGAATCATGCTTTGAATTATTTGAATTAGGTGCGTCATTTTCTCAATTATGATTTGGCTCGTCATTTTGACATCCTTGAACCAATTATCCCCTCACCCCACCCACTCCCCCTCTAGCCTGGCCAGCTGCTTTTCTCTCTGAGACACGCAGAGAGTTAATGTAATGCATCTGCCTACATTCCATGTGCCATCAGCCATTCACAGGCTTTTGCAACTAACTTAGATTGACAGAATGATACTGACGGAAATAAAGAAACTGCAGATAAAGCATGATCCTATGCATTAATGGCTGTCCACAAGAGGCAAGGTATAAATATTTTTTCTTGATCCTATCTTTTAACAGTGTCATAAATCCATTAATTTGTGGAGAGATCCCTCTGAAAATTTCATTCTTAGTCTTTAATTCCCACACAATTTCCAAAGAGAATGTCTGCTTTTTGGGAATTAAATTCTCAAACATGTCATGAATGAAATTCAAACATGTGAAAGAGATTCATCAGAACTAAAGCTCTCTGCTTAGTTCTTTTTCCTTAATTTTGAGAAATAAAAGGTGTGGTTTTGATTGGATTCTCAAAGGTAGATGAGAGAGGGCAGTGAGATTTAAAGACTCCTTCATTTAAAGCAAAAGAGTGGAAAAGTGTTTCCTCCACTGAAGAGGATAGATAAAGGCAGGTGCTTGGCCCTATTCATGATGAATGGGGCACTCTCTTAAGAAAAAATATTATGCTGCCCTTGCAAGGTAGAACAATTGTTTTGGTGCATCTTATATGTTTTAAGGACCATTCTAGCTTTCTAGTTATTAGGAGGTGCCCTGTTCTATTGAGATGGGGTTGCCCTAATCATTGATCAGAATGAAGCCAAATTCACATATTTCAGTCTTTGCTTGGTAGAGGCACTACTTTTTAGATACACTCAGCATAATCAAAGATAGATTGTTTGTTCACATGTAAAAGCTGTCAATTTTTTTCCCAACAGAACAGTGACAGAGAGGAATGAAATGGAGCATATCAGTCCTTGATTGATGGCATGGGCATAGTGGTACAAAATTTATGAAAGGTTGAAATGGTCAGGTTCCACTCTTAGGAAAAGTCAGCAAAAGAGAGAAAGAGGGCGAACTAGAATGGGCCTCTTTTTCCCTTAATATTTTCAATCTTTCTCGTGGTCTAGGGTTGCCATTTGCATGGTAGAATTTATTGCCATGGCCTACTTTTATTTGTTTCCTCTGTTATAAATCACATTGAAATAGGTGAATATTTTGTTGCTGTAAAATAGTTGGTGGGAATGACTCCCCCCCCCCCCCCCCCCTCCCTCTCCCTGATGCGCTTTTCCATTTAGTAGTTTATTGGCTGGTGATTAGTTACTAATGGCTAGAGTGCTGTAATTAATATGGACAGGAATATGTCGATAGGATACTCCATCGATTCTTTGGGATATGGGGTCAGAATGTCAATACAAGTGAGAACAGAGATAAGCAATCTGATTGATTGAGTTATTTATTTTGTATTCATATTTAATTGTTTGGTTACATAGAACTGAGCTTGCAGTTTTTCATGTTCTTCCTGGGGTACAAAAGGTTCATCTCTCGCTGTTAGACTCTTTAATTTTTGGTCCAAATTGAACTAGGACTTCTTTAATAATCGGTTCAACTGTTTCATAGGAAACCACTATGAAATTGCACCATCAATGAGATTGTGTAAAGATAATTTGATGGGCAGAATGACTTTAAGGACAGGACATGCCCATACCCTTGGCCTGTTTTGATCCTCTGTAATCATTAAAGCCCATTGAAAGTTGACATTGATGGATGTTGAGAAGTGATGGTCTAATGAATGATTAAGTTAGTGTCTAACCTAAACCCATGTTTGATGTCTTGAAAAATGAGTAAGATGAATGGGCATGGAAAACGGCATGAGACAGATGGAAATGGGAAGAATTTCCTTACTTTTTTGCCTTATCCAGGAAACAGGTAATAAATTTGACATCCAGGACTGTACTTTTAGAGGAAAATGGTAAGGGAAATGGATGGAAACAGTTGGCAGGAAATCAACCTTTGAAATTATCTGTGTTGTAAATGACACTCCATTTTGCTCTCATTTTTCCACTTGCCTTGTCATGTTCACATGCACTGCCCCTACTTCTGTCTGGAAACGGAAACCCTTCGAAGCAAAAATGGTAGCTTTCCCCATCTCACGGGATGCGACACTGGCGGTGACTTTCTAATAATTCAAGAACAACATTCTTATTTTTGTGTTTTCCGGGTCCGTTTAGATGTTCATGGAGCTTGTATTTGAGCTATACAACATGAGACAATTCATTTTTCTCGTATTCTCATTCGCTTCCCCTTTCCGAATTTCATTTTCGTCGTATTCTCATTTCCTGCCCCTTTCCTGTTATTAGGGTTTTGTTTGGCACAATGAATGTGTTCTCATTTCCTGTTTCTGTCCATCCATATAATTTCAAATCCCTATTTTTTTCTGGTTTTTTTTTCCCTAAAGCTGATTCATATGATTTCAGTTTCTTTTAAGTGGTAATGCAGGAGCCTTTTGTGAAAAATCTATTGCATATGGGGTCCATTAAATAAGCAACTTGTATTACAGCACCAAGTTAGGCCACTTTCCTCATCTACCCATATCTCCCATCTGCCTATGGTCCTATGCGTTTTATAGCTCATAGGGGCACGTGTGCTTGCCGTTTTGCGGGCATCATTTTTGACATTTATGGGCTTGTGTAGGGTAACCCTGTGGGCAGTTTGGGGCCTATGCCCTTTATTCTGTTTGTCTGGAGGGTTCAAAACAGCTGCCTTTCTCCTGATTTTAAGGGCGGAGAGGCCCTTAAAATGTTTTACATCCCGCCCATGCCCTAATCTAAAGCAGACCTCCCAAGTTTAAACAATCCACTCATGAACCAATTTTATCTCCTCTTTTGAATTGAGCCAAATGCTTAGGTTGTGTTTACGATTAGGGGTTTTAGGTTTGAACATGTGAATATTTTTATGAAATTCGATAGAATTATAAAATGCATATTGTTTAAATTGACCCGTACAAATTTATTGGAGCTTTAACAATGCATTTGAGGGTTGAAAGTTTGAGTTTAAATTTAAATTTGAATATGTATGGAGTGCTTTTTTAAAAAAAAAAAAAATTCATGCAAATTCAAATTTAAGTCTCAAAATTCATATTCTTAAATCCTATCTTTATTTTATTTAAATTCAAATAAATTTAAACTAAGAGTCTAAAATCCACTGTTATTAACATAAATTTCAGGTTTGGTTTGAGCTATGAAAGTTTAGACATGATTTTATATAATTTTATATTATATTCCATTTAAATTTGTATTAATTTAAATCCTACTCCTGAACTTTAAACTCTCAAGCACATGATCAGCTTCCAAGCATCTTATTTTAATATATATATATATATATATATATATATATATATATATATATATTTAACCAAACTGAATAATGAACCTAAAAAGTATCACTCTTGAACAAGCCTTTACAAATCACACATCCATTGGGTAACATTCATTAGGTTTTGCTTTTTCACCATCTTTCCTCTTGTACTTTTTTACTCTTACGTATTAATCCCAAGGATAGGATCCTTCTTGGAAGCTGGTGAAAGTCTCTTTTTGAAAGAAAAAGCTTAGCCTTTTTATTTCCCATTCTTTTATTTGTCGACGAGGCAGTATAATGAATGGGCCTTGCACTATATTTTACAGAGACCCCACACCTAAGTGTTCATCCGAGCCATGCCATTGGCCAGTCAACACCACTCCCATGCCACATTACACTAATATTTCCCTCCCTCTGATTAATTTTATGTAGCAGATGTTGTCCAACGAAGTCTCAAAAAGTAAACCCTTATTTGATGTGAAGGCATTGTTTGGTGAATGCATTTTTTTTAAAATAAAAAAAAAAAATTGTAGCCTTTTTCAGTAAGTGTAGGTACGTGTACACTATGATTTGTCTATGATAGATATGATCATTGAATTATATTTATTAATATTTATATATGAAAAAGGCTTTTATGTCTGATATGTGATTACAATAATGTAGCATATGCATATATACTTAAGGTATATTAATTCTGCCATCAAATCTATTATACCTTCTGGGCATGACCTTATCATGAAGCCATGCATGCACCCAAACTCGTTTTGCAAGTAGACCTTGATATTATATATATGCATCTCATCAAATGCAATGGTTATTTTCTTCTGCCCAAGTTGAGACATGCTGCATGGGATCTCTAGCTAGCTACCCATTAGACCTTAAAGCACTTTTTAAGTGTAGCCATTATATATATGAAGACTCTAACAGGTGGGTCTTCCTCCTTTAATATTATAGTTCAACTGGGTTTTGATTTTGATCATAACCCTTTTGATTTGATGGGTATACGAGTGTCAAAGATAACTTTTCTCTTGACCCAGAACACAGCAAAAAGCCTAGGCAGATACATGCTCTCTCTCTCTCTCTCTCTCTCTCTCTCTCTCTCTCTCTCTCTCTCTTTTCCCATGTATGTGTGCATGTGTGTTGAATATGCTCTCTTTCTTCTCTGCGAAGTCTCTCTATATTCCCAAAAAACAAAGATACCCAATACCCTCCAACTTGGAGAGAATCAACAAACATTGATAATCAAAGCAAGGCTACTTTAGCAGAAGATATATAAATGATGGATCAAAGCCAGGCATATGCATGGCATGGATAATGATTAATCATGGAAAAAGCAAAAAGAAAAAGAGAAATTTGTCCTAGGGTTATGCCCTCATACTTGTAGGAGATCAATTTACATGTCTATAGAGAGCTTTTCTAGAGCATTGTTTTATCGTCCATGAAAATATTAGCGTTTCAACGCTTTCAATCATAAGTATATGTAACTCCAACTCATCAAAATTATGGCTGAAATATTAATGCTCATACAATAATAGTGACGACTCTATATTTTGATATATTTTTTTAAAAAAATAATAATAATGATGGTGATATTACATACCCGCATCTTGATTCAAAATATCATATTGTACCGTAGAGGTCCCAACATACCACTGTTTCCTTTCTTAGTAGTGGAGATTTTAGATACGGCTTAGATTCGTCGCCTTCAATTTGAAACCTATCACTTATTTAGCAGATAACAGTTCTAAATATACATTTAAAAAAAAAAAAAAAAATCCTTGCTAGCTAGCTAGGTGAAGCCCAAAAGAATGAATTTTTTTTTTTTTTTGGTTGATTTCTGTTTTTATTGAATTTTATTTAATATTATCAGTTTTCTTTTCAAAGGTGATTATGGGTCAAGATTATTTTTGCCTTTTTCTTTTTCTCAATGGGGTCTCCTCAAGCAAATTAAAGCAGAATAGCTCTGTATCCATTTTGATAAAAAAGAAAAAAGAATATGAATGTGTTTAATTATTAATGTTATGAGGGTTGGACCACGTCAATCCATCATATTCTCCTCCTCCTTAATAGCCGAGGGGCCACCCTCATCCTCCCACCACAAATTTAGATTATTCCAAAAACAAAAGTTGCACACTAGCTAACACTGTGTTTGGAATCCTCTCGTATGAATTTCAATGGGTTTGAAATGGTGAAACTTGTGTAAATTTAAGTGAAAAATATTGGGTTAAACGTGGTTTACATTTATTAAAAATTTTTAAATTTATATTCCCAAACCGGGATGACGTTGATTTTTATTTTGTCAAAGTAACACGCACGACACAGTGATATTTATGATTTACGATTTATAACTTACATAATTAATTTAAATTATAAGAATAATTTGCCAAGTCATATAAATCACTTTTATGAGTAGTTTTCCCGTATGTCTTTGTTGGGAATAGAATTGACAGCGGTGAAGAAAAGTACAAGGAAGTAACGTGATCGAGCAAATAACGTAAGTTGACGTTAACCCACTCTACTAAACAGTCTCACACTATGAGAAACTTTTATTACAATTATTTACATCAATTGCCCATGCTTATGCTCACCTTTCATCATGCTTTCCACTAAACCTAAGAGCTCAATTATATAAATTCTCAAAGAGGAATTGAGTCTCATACAAAACCACCTATACATTAAGTCACTCGCACTGCTGTCATTACCTTAACTGAATAAGCAGGATAGGCATCTTCTTATGGTAGAAAACTAGAACTTTTGGCTAACCTAATAATCAAAACTATTACCAAAACTATCTCCATGACAAATTGATTCGATCGACCAAATTCTTTTAAAAAGACATTAACTAATTGACCTGCATGTATATCCATTTTTCATAGGTTGACCTAGTCTATCACATCTTAAATTTGAGCCACACACACAAATCCTCCTACCATACTACCTGATTGATAGAATTTATGCATGTTGTTCAAATTAAATGGGATTGTTTGATTGGATATTTGGGCATATTTGTGTTGAGAAATAACTAATATGCAGTGGCTAGAGCTTCTTCAAAGGCACACTGTCCATGGAATTGGAATATATGATGATCAACCCTAATCATTTGGCCCTGCAAGAAAAGAAATGTACTTAATTAAACATAAACATGGATCAATATGCAAAATGAAGAGCCATAGGGAGAGGGAGTTTGCACAAATTGACTTGGAAATTGTGTGTATGTGTCTCTTTCAACTGAGAGGGTTTAGATAAAACATGGAAAAGAAAAAAGAAAAGAAAGGCTAGTGATTCGAGCAGAGGGGACAAGGCTGTCCCCCTTGTGTTGGAACATGAATACAAGGGGAAAGGAAATATATGTACACATTCTTGTATGTTGGGATAATGCTTAGTTGGTCTCTTCATCTTGTCATGCCCACTGTATATATGTATACCAACAAATTATGTATGTCCAAGTAAATAGAATAAATACTCTAGAGAGTTGGGAAAGGAGAAAAAAAAATATATATATATTTCGGGGGATTGAAAGCAAGAGGAAGAAAAAAAAAAAAAACATTCTTAATTAAGTGGTGCTATTAATTTTTTTAATTATATGTTTGTCTTTAGCAACACGTATGAGCTCAATATTTTATGTTGCTTTTTTGGTCGTTGGAGGTGTGTTTCTACTTTTATCACTTAGAAACTTACTTTAATATTTTTATGAATTTTTAAAAGTTTCACAAGTAATGATATTTTTGAGAAGCAAAAGACGTCACATCAAATGACACCCTCCATTTACGTAGACATATTAAAGGCATATATATAGGATTCGATCCCTTTCTAAGAATTGTGTACCTTTTTCATGCGAAGTTTTTAGAAAATAATAATAAATTAAATTGTTCCCTCTAAAATGATTGTGCATTTCAAAATTACCCTCCTCTCCTAAAAAATATCTTTTTGTTTTACCACCAGTTACCCTTAGTCAATACGTTTTCAAGAAAGAAACTCTTGATACCAGCAAGTACTAGATCAACAACTAGTTAAGTACTATGTTTATCATAATAATAAATCAAGAAACAAAATTGTAAAAATTTTATCTAATAAGTTCGGGATATTGAAACTTGTCTCCATTATATATTTGATTTCCTTTGTAGTCATATCCCGTTGATTGTTATATATCATAAAATAACTTAATATACTACTAATTTGTTGAAAATTAGTAGTGTACTAATTAGTAAAAAATACACCTAGCATTAGATGAATCTACATTGGGTTATGCCTAGTAAGCTATCTTTATTGTCCTGCACATGGAATTTAACTAGAAGCAAGGAGTTCCTAAGATGGGCACACTTGCAATCCTAGTGACTATTTGTTGGGAAATCTGGAAAGAGAGAAATGGAAGCTTTTTTTTGTAAAAGCTACTCCAACATCTCTTTGGTTGCAGACAGATGCTTGTCAAATATGCATCAATGGAGTTTCTGCTCAATGGAATTGTTGAATGTTAGGAAATTGAATGGGTAGTATCGCACAACTAAAATAAAAAATGGGAAAATAGGAATTGACACCAAGATTTACGTGGAAAACCCTCAAACAAATTGAGAGAAAAACCACGGGCAAGAGTAGAAGGAATCCACTATGAAAAATTATGATACAACTTATCTCAAATTAGGAGAAACTAGAAACACAGGCTTCAACAAAGACACTTTACAGGAGAGTACTTGATTTCTCTCTCTAAAGGTGGAGTTGGAGATGCTTGGGATGATTTCTTCCTTCACCACCACTTCCCTATTTATAGGGGTTTTGTAAGCCTCCTTTTCAAAGCCGTCAAATAAATAGTGTAGCCACCTTTGTAGACTTGTGTAACCACTAAATGAATAGTGTAACCACCTTTGTAAACTTGTGCAGCCACCAAATGAATAGTGCAACCACCATATAAATAGTACAGCCACCATATGAATAGTACAGCCCCTATGTTAGACTTTGAATTCTAGAAATAACTTTACAATTTAACATTCTCCCACTTAAAGTCATTTTCAAATCTTTTTTTTTTTTTTCATCCTTTCTAGTCTTGCCAGTTTCATGCCATTTACGTTTCTGTTAAGCCATAACAGGATCTACACCATATGAACTTGTCAGTGTTGATTGGTTTTGTCATAACATCTGTTAGGTTGTCTTTGGTGTGAATCTTTTGCATGTCCACACTTCCTTCTTCCACAACTTCTCGAACGAAGTGATATTGTACTCTGATGTGTTTTGTCCTGGAATGAAAAGCTAGATTCCTTGCAATATGCAAGGCACTCTAACTGTCACAATACAAAAAAATTTTCTCTTGATTGTGCCCGAGTTCTTCCAATAGTTTTTTAATCCATATTGCCCCCTTGCAAGCCTGCGTAGCTGCCATATATTCAGCTTCATTCGTAGACAAAGCCACAACAGTCTGCAACTTTGATACCCAGCTTACTGCTCCTCCTGTAAGAGTAAACACATAACCTGTAGTGGATTTTCTTTTGTCAAGATCACCTGCAAAATCTGAATCAACATATCCTCTGACAATAAATACTGATCCTTCGTAACATAATGCAGCATCTGAGGTCCCTTTAATGTATCTTAGGACCCTCTTCACAGGATTCCTATGCTCTCTACCAGGATTCGCCATGAATCGACTGACCGTACCAATTGCTTGAGCAATATCTGGTCTTGTACAAATCATACCGTACATTAGGCTTCCCACTGTTGATGCATATGACACTCGAGACAATTCCATCCTCTCTGCTTCATTGCTAGGACACATACTTGAGGATTATTTATAATTGACAGGAAGTGGGGTAGAAATTGGCTTACAATTTTGCATGTTGAAGCGTCGCAAGACTTTCTTCAAATAATTCTTTTGAGAAAGCCAAATCTTCTTGTCTTTTCTGTCTTAGTTAATTTGCATCCCTAAAATCTTGTTTGCTGGTCCCAAATCCTTCATATCAAACTCCCTAATCAATTGTGCCTTCAATTCTTGGACTTTTTCTTTGTTAGGGCCTACAACCAACATATCATCCACATACAGCAATGAAATAATGAAATCATTATTATCAAACCTCTTGTAGTACGTACAATGGTTTGCACTGAGTCTGTTGTATTTGAGGCTAATTATGAAGGAATCAAATCTCTTGTACCAACATCTTGGCGCCTACTTTAAGCCGTACAGAGATTTGGTTAACCTGCAAACCAAGTTTTCTTTTCTTTTTTCTTCAAAATCTTCTGGTTGGAGCATGTAAATTTCTTCTTCAAGTTCTCCATGAAGAAAAGCAGTTTTCACATCTAACTGCTCTAGATATAAATCAAACACAGCACACATAGTCAATACAGTTTTGATAGTAGTAAGTCTAACAACTGGAGAAAATATCTCATTAAAATCAATACCTTCTTTCTGAGCATACCCTTTCACTACCAGTCTTGCACAATATCGTTCCACCTGATCGTTACCATCTCGTTTGATCTTGTAGACCCATTTATTTCCAATGGCTTTAGATCCATGTGGTAATGGAACAAGCTCTCATGTATTATTTCTGTACAAGGCTTCAATTTCTTTCTTGCATTGCTGTCATCCACAAAGAAACATCAGTGCTACTAATAGCCTTATGGAAAGTTGATGGCTCTCCATCTTCTATTAGAAGACAATATGCAGTATTTCTTGCCATGACATAATCTGAGTGCCATGATGGTTTCCTTGTTTCACGTACTGAACGTCGAACTTCTGTATCATTGGCCTCATTTGGTTCTTGTTCCTCATGCTCTGGTGTGGCTTCAGAAGAATCTTTATTTTCTTCTATTTGAACAGTAGTCGTTTCCAAAGTGCTATTGTTCTCTTTATTTTGCATTTCATTTTTTAAAAATATCACATCCCTGCTGACTACGACCTTGCGGACAGTGGGATCCCACAGGCGATACCCCTTGACTCCATCAGCATAACCCAAGAATATGCATTTCCTGGACTTTGGGTCCAGTTTAGTTCTTTCTTGGGCATTATACAATACATATGCAGAACATCCAAATATGTGAAGAGAAGAATATTGGACTAACTTACCAATCCATATCTCCATCAGTGTCTTCAAACCAATTGCTATTGACGGTGATCGATTTATCACATAACAAGCGTTCTAACTGCTTCAGCCCAGAATGACTTAGTTAAATCTGCAGTCTTCAACATGGCTTTGGTCCTTTCCAATACGGTTCTGTTCATTCGCTCTGCTACGCCATTTTGCTAAGGTGTATGCACAACAATGAACTGCCTTTGAAAACCCTCTTGCTTGCAAAATGAAATAAAATTACCGTCTTTATATTCTCCTCCATTATCTGTCCTTAAGCACTTGATTCTTTTTCCAAATTCAAGTTCCACCTATGCTTTGAATTCTTTAAACACCAGAAACACATCTGACTTCCTCTTGATTGGATACACCCATAATCTCTTGGAGTAGTCATTAATAAATGATACAAAATAATGCACTCCTCTTAGGGATGGAACTGGTGATTCCTATACATTAGAATGAATCAAGTCTAGAATGTGTTTGCTTATAATAGTAGATCTTTCAAATTTTAATCTATGTTGCTTACTTGTAACATAATGCTCACAGGAAGATAGACTTACTAATTTGAGTCTGGGAAGAAGATTACGTTCTGAAAGAATCTTCAAATCAAGTTCAGACATGTGGCCAAATTTGCGATGCCACATTATCGTTGATTCTTCCTGAGTTGATGCAAATGATGCGTCTCCCTGTTGTATAGTATTTTCCAACAGTGTGTATAGATTTGCCACGATCTTTTCTACCTTCATCAATACAAGCACGCCTTTAACAACCTTCAAGATCCCATTTTCAATAAGGGTCTTATAACTGAGGTCATCTAATTATCCAAGAGACAGTAAATTTTTATTCAAGCCCTTCACATGTCGTACCCCTTGAATAGTGCGAATTGTACTGTCGTACATCTTTAGTTTAATATTACCAACACCAGCAATCTCTAAGGCACGATCATTACCCATGAATACAGATCCGCCTGAAACAGGTTCATAAGAGTGGAACCAGTCTCGACGAGAGGTCATGTGCCAAGTTGTTCCTGAATCCATGATCCATACATGAGTAAATTTCTTACCACCTTTAGAGATAGTTTTCGCTTCGATGTACAGGATTTCGCCATCACTGGAAGTACTTGCAGTGCATCCTTGAGAAGTGTTCTCCTTAGGAGCTTTCCCTGCATTCTTCTTCTTATGCCAACAATCCTTCGAGATGTGCCCACTTTTGCCACAGTTGTAGCATTTAAAATTCTTCTTACTCCTTGACTTTGATCTACCATGATTGTGACTCCCACTAGGGCCACGTTTTGTTGATCTTCCTTGTGATACCCCATGGATGAAAGACTTAAAAGATTAGATGTTACTATCCATATTATTAATGTGCACTTTTCTTTTCGGGAGCTTTCCCATAAGAACTCAATGGTTAAGCGTGCTTGAATTGGAGCAATATTGGGATCGGTGACCTCCTGGGAAGTTTTCTTAGGAAGTGTGTGAGTGAGGACAAAACACACTGAAAAGGACACGTGTTGATCTGTGGGGTTAGTCATTAGTCCGATAAGGCCCGCCCCCTTTATCTGGTCCAGGTGGAGGAGGAGAGACGCAGTGCTCCCTGACAGACCTAGGTTGGGGCGTTACAGATTGTATCAGAGCCAACACCCAGCCGGAAGTTTGATGAGATTCACATCGCCCGGGTTTGAAAATGTGGGTTTGCAATGAGGATGTTGCGTTCTATAAGTGGGGGAGAATGTGATATCCCATGGATGAAAAACTTAAAAGATTAGATGTTACTACCCATATCAATAAGGTGCACCTTTCTTTTCGGGAGTAAGAACTCCACGGTTAAGCGTGCTTGACTTAGAGCAACATTGGGATGGGTGACCTCCTAGGAAGTTTTCTTAGGAAGTGTGTGAATGAGGACAAAACACACTGAAAAGGACACGTGTTGATCTGTGGGGTTAGTCATTAGTCCGATAAGACCTGCTCCCTGTTGTCTGTTCCAGGTGGAGGAGAAGAGACACAGTGCTCCCTGGCAGAGGGTGTTACATTCCTCTTGTCATCGGTAGTGCCTCAACTTGTTGAGAACTGGATGATCTGTCTTCCTTGTTTTTGCGTCCGAATTCCTCTTTCTGAACAGCCGCCGCAACATCATCAAAGACTAGATATCTGACTGAATATTATTTGTAATGTTGATGATGAGTTGATTATATGAATCTGACAGACTTTGGAGTAGAAGCTCCACTCATTCGGTTGGCTCAATCTTATGGCCTAACGTTGTCAGTTGGGAGAACAACGTATTAAGATTGTTTATGTGGTTCATAACCGATGTGGACTCACTCATTCAAAGAGAGTAGAGTCGCCTCTTTAAGAAGATCTTATTGTGAAGTGACTTTACCTCATAGAGCTTTGTCAGCGCATCCCAAATTTCTTTTGCTGACTTCTTCTCTACAATGCTTGATAACACTGAATCTGCTAATGCTAGATGAAGATTAGCCACAACATTGTCATCCATCTCGTTCCATTTTTTGTTAGTTATCCCTATTGGTCTGTCTCCAATTGCCGCTAAGCAATTGTCCTTTCTCAGGACCGCCCTCATCTTCAATTTCCAAAGGGAGAAATTACCCCCATTAAACTTCTCAATTTCGTACTTTGCTGCCATTATAGTAGACAAGATCTGCTCCTCCACTAAACTTGCTCGCACTTTTTCACCGTGATCAATATCATATATGTGAACAATATTGAATTAAACTGAACACTTTGAAAAAATCTTGTATACGTTCACAATACTATAAAAGTATCCGGTGACACGTGTGAATAGTAACTGTGAATAGTAACCCCAACCCAAAGGCCATAACCCAAGGCTCTGATACCACTGTTAGGAAATTGAATGGGTAGGAACAGTATCGCACAACTAAAATAAGAAATGAGAAAATAGGAATTGACACCAAAATTTACGTGGAAAACCCTCAAACAAAGGGAAAAACCACGGGCAAGAGTAGAAGGAATCCACTATGAAAAATTATGATACAACTTTTCTCAAATTAGGAGAAACTAGAAACACAGGCTAGAACAAAGACACTTTGCAGGAGAGTACTTGATTTTTCTCTCTAAAGGTGATGTTGGAGATGCTTGGGATGATTTCTTCCTTCGCCACCACTTCCCTATTTATAGGGGTTTTGTAAGCCTCCTTTTCAAAGTCGTCAAATAAATAGTGCAGTCACCTTTGTAGGCTTGTGCAACCACCAAATTAATAGTGTAGCCACCTTTGTAGACTTGTGCAGCCACCAAATGAATAGTGCAGCCACCATATAAATAGTACAACCACCATATGAATAGTACAACCCCTATGTTAGACTTTGAATGTTAGAAATGACTTTACAATTTAACATTGAACTAGGATGAGTATGAATCTATGGTCTCTGACTTGGGGGGCTAAACTGTATGTGCTTTCTTACTTCCTTAGGCGTGCCTATTAGGCTTTTCTAGAGCTTTCATGTTTGCTACTTTTATGTTGGCTCTTTTTGCTTGCTATGAGTTGTACTTTTTTGGAAGCTCAAACTCCTTACTTGTTCCTTTCTTATAATGTATTAACTTTTTTTTGAAAAAAAAAATAAATTTGGGTGGATTTGGACTAATTTTAATATAATTTTATACTACATCTTTTTCAAATCTAAGAGTACCTCTTCGAACATAAGGCAAGAGAATAGAAGTTTCAAGCAATAGGTTTAAAGCAAGAATGAACATGCTCTTTCTAAGTCTATCTATTTAAAAATAATTTATGCTTGAAATAGAAAAGTTAAAAATAAATGCATATATAGTGCACAAAAATAAAAACACTTTTGCTCAATCCAATCGAGAAGGAGCTAGAATAGAATTTGTAGGAACCCATGTTGGCCTAACAAAACTTACAATTCTTATTTTGATGATAACAAATCATGATGTGTTTAATGTGATTTAAGTGAAAGTTTTTCAAGAAAAAGGCAAAGCTTAAAACTAGTGACAAAACTCAAAAGGATGGTAAAGTTTATAATTCAAGAAAGGTATTGAAGAGCATGAGGATTAAAGATAATTTAATGAAAACTCAAAGAAAAGATCAGAAACTCAAAGATGATGAAAGAACAAGGACTTACTTGAAGATCAAAAGGAATAAAGTTTTAAGGATGTCTGTATGTAAGTACTTCAAGTTAATTTCAAGTATAAATTGAATTGAAACTCTCATAAAATCAAAAGAAACTTAGAAATATATTTTTTTAGAAAAACCCTAAAGTATGTTTTTCAAATTAAAGAAAAGAAAGGTTTTTGAAAAAGAAAAGTTTTTGAAAAACAGAAGGTTCAAGCGACTTTCCTCTTGTGGCAGGCGACTGCAAAATTAAATGAAGAATTTTTCAAAGAGATAGTAGCATGCCAGGCGACTGCCTTGGTTTTTGGCAGGCGACTGCCAATGTTCTGTGTTGTGAGTTTATTTTATGACAGGCGACTATCACTCGAACGTTAGCTTAAAAACTCTCAACGGGAAGATTTTTTAAATGAAGTTTTTGGACACTTTTTGAAAAACTTGAAAACTACTTTAAGGAAACTTTGGGGGTAAGAAATTACTTTTAAACATCTATAAATAACCCCAAACTTCAAAAAATTTTACACCAAGAAATTTCCAGCAATCAAAGCTCTCTAAAAAAGCTCTCGAATTCTCTTGTGTTCATCCATCTTCAACTACTGAGTTATTGCTGATACAAACTTCGAAGTAAAGCCTTCAAAGTCTAAATCTTTCAATACTTGGAAGATATTTGGTGATTTAAATTGAGTATTGAGATTCAAATTCTTTTATATTTGAATTACTTGAAGTATTATTGTGTTGAATGTTGTACTAACCTACTCTACTGTGTGAGTGTTTTCTTGTACACAAACTCTTCTCTATCTTGGTTCTTATTTATAGACGATTCAGGGCTGTATAATCGTTGGACCAAACGAGGGAATTTCGTTTGGAGAGGCAGGCTGTAGCCTAACGAAATGAGTGATTGTAATCGGTATTGTTCCACCTGTCAACGGAACTGAACTAGTGAATGCTTTGGTGGTTTGCCAAAAGTAGGACGTAAGCTGGGTATAAGCCAAACCTCGTAAAACCTTGTGTCTCTTTTCTCTTCCTTACTCTTTATTTTTCAGCAATACTTACAACCTACGTGTATGCTTTGAATTGTTAATTCTGAGTGTATGGTTGTTAAATAGACCGAAGGATAATTTGTTTTGGCTTGATCAGCATTTGATTGCGGAAACTGAAAGGGACTACGTTTGTTGATCATCCTAACTTATTAATCTAAAAGTTTGTTTAAAAGCTAAACACAAAGAAGAATTGTGAGTTTGGAATAAACACAGGGCTTACATAAATTCAGCGTGCTTTACAATTTATTACAAGGCTATTGTTGCAAAGAACAAAATTTTGATTATCTTGTTGATTGGTTGTGGTTGAATTGTTTTTGTATTCACTTGTTGTGATTATTAATATACAACAAAGAATTAAACTTGAAATAATTTTTAAAATCCAATTCACCCCCCCTTTGGGAAGCTATCTTAATTTCAATTGGTATTAGAGCCTAGTTATAGCAAATTTCTAATAAGAAGCTATGAAAAGATCTAAATGGCTAACATAGGAGTAACTCCTTTTGGAGAGGGCCAATCCTCAACTTGTCCACTAATCTTTTGTGGACACAACTACACCTTTTGGAAAAAAAGAATGCAAATCTACCTCTAACACATGGATTGGAAAGCATGAGAAGTAGTTATGGATCGAGACCTTATTCCCACTAAGATAATAGATGGAAAACATATTCCAAAAGAGAAAAAAGATATGATCGATTCAGATTAAAAAATGCTCCAAATAAACTCAAGTGCAATAACTGCTTTGTATTGTGCTTTAGACGCTAAAGAATTTAATAGGGTCATGACTTGTAAAATGACTAAAGAAATATGAGACAAATTAGAAGTTACATATGAAGGAACTATTGATGTTAGGGATTAGGATAGATATGTTAACAAGAAAATATGAAGCTTTCAAGATGAATTCAGATGAATCCATATCAAGTATGTACACAAGATTCACCCACATAATTAATTCCTTAAGTGCCTTAGGAAAAACTTATACCACCTATGAAATGATTAGGAAAATTTTGAAAGGCCTTCCCTCCATTTGGGAACCTAAGGCTACAACAATTACCGAAGGAAGAAACCTTAAGATCACCTCCTTAGATGAACTCATAGGTTCACTCCTTACCTATGAAATGGCTCTAAAAGAAAGAAATCCTAAACCAAAGCACAAGAAATCGATTGCTCTAAAAGCATCAAGCCACAGCTCAAGTGAAGAAGAAAGTGAAACAAGTGACTTAGATCAAGATGAATTAGCATTCATCACTAAGAGATTAGAAAAGTTTTATAGAAGGAATAAAAGATTTCCTAAGAAGTTCAACAAAAGAAAAACTGAAAAAGTAGAATCAAGTAGAAAAGAAAATAAAAGTAAAAATGAAATTCATATATGCTATCATTGTAAGAAACCAGGACATATCAAACCGGACTGCCCATTGCTCAAGAAAGACAAGAAGAAAAATGAGGAAGTTATGAAGGCTACTTGGGATGACTCAAGCTCCAGCAAAACGGAAAACAAATCAAGTGGACAAGAGATGACAAACGTATGCTTCATGGCGAATGATGAAGAGGCAAATTCCTACTACTTTTCAACAGAATCTTGTAATGAATCTTGTGACGAGTCATGTGATAGTATGCCCTCATACAAAGAATTACAAGTTGAATTATTTTCCTTACATAAAAGATTCATAAAAATTTCCAAAAGAAACATAACCTTGAAGGATCAAAATAAAGAACTATTGAAGCAACTTAAATCATTCAAAACCATTGAAAAAGAAAAAGATTCTTGTATTGAGAAGTTAGAGGAGGAAGTAAGTAAAGTAACTCAAGAATTAGACAAAACTCATAAAGAAAACTTGAATAGAAAGGATCTAGAAATAAATGAACTAAAAAAATTAGTAGAAGATAAAGAAAAAATTATATATAATTTTACAAAAGGTAAAGATAATTTTGAAAAAATGATTTGACAACAAAGACTTACATGGGGATAAAGAAGGAATAGGTTACAATGGTAAACAAACAAAAAGAATAAGCAATTATACATGTGATACTTTGTCAAGGAAGCCAAACACTATACTAGCACTTCCTCAAACAACAAACATAAACACACTACTTGCTATATATGTAAGACTAAAGGTCACGTAATGTTTGATTGCACACTAAAAAGGAAGTATGTTAAAGTATAAGGAGAATGGAAAGTTAATAATGGAACTAACAACAAAACAAAGAAAGTTAAAAGGATTTGGGTTCCAAAGACTAACACAATAAATCCTCCATTGTAGGTATGTTTTAGGACAACATCATCAACGGACAAGTGGTACTTGGACAGCAGGTGTTCAAGATGCATAACCGGCGATAAGACCAAGTTTTCCTCTTTAAAACAAAAAGATGGAGGATACGTCACCTTCGGTGATAATGCCAAAGGTAAGATCATTGGTATCGGGAGAATAGGTAAAGAACCATCTGTTACTATTGATAATGTATTATTAGTAGAAGGATTAAAACACAATCTCTTAAGCATTAGCCAATTGAGTGACAAAGGGTTTGAAATAACCTTTAAGAAAGAAAAATGTGTTATTCAGAATCCAAAAGAAAATAAAATCTTGTTTATAGCTCTTAGGATAAATAATGTATATTGTATAAATCTTGAGAATCTAATGAATCAAAATGTAACTTGTTTGGCAGCCATGAATGAAATAAGTTGACTGTGGCATAGGAAGTTAGGGCATGCTAGCATGGACTTATTATCCAAATTATCAAAGAAAAATCTTGTAAAAGGATTACCAAATACCAAATTCATAAAATACAAGATGTGTAACACATACCAAAAGGGAAAGCAAGTTAAAACAAGCTTTAAAAAGAAAAAGTATATATATCTACTAAAAGACCCCTAGAACTATGACACCTAGACTTATTTGGCCCAACTAGAACTTTAAGTTTAGGAGGAAAACAATATGCTTTTGTAATAGTGGATGATTATTCAAGATTCACTTGGGTATTATTCCTAACAAATAAAGATGAAGCTTGTGACATGTTAATCACCTTATGTAAGAAATTATAAAATGAAAAGGACTATAATGTAACAAGTTTTAGAAGTGATCAAGGTAGGGAGTTTAGAAACAAAGAGGTTGATAAATTTTGTAATGAATATGGAATAAACCATAATTTCTCAGCACCTAGAGCTCCACAACAAAATGAAGTTGTAGAAAGAAAAAATAGAACCCTACAAGAAATGGCAAGAACAATGATAAACGAAAATAACCTACCTAAATACTTTTGGGCTGAAGCTATAAACACAGCATGTTATATTATAAATAGGGTATCTATAAGATCAAGTATAGATAAAACACCATATGAACTATGGAAAGAAAGAAAACCTAATATCTCTTACTTTCGTGTATTTGGATGCAAATGTTTTATCCTTAACACTAAAGATGATTTAGGAAAGTTTGATGCAAAATCTGATGAAGGTATCTTTTTAGGCTACTCTACAAATAGCAAAGCCTATAGGGTTTATAATAGGAGAACTCTTACTATCATTGAATCAATACACATAACATTTGATGAATCAAACAATTATGAAAATAAAATTAAGAATGATGAAAAAGAAGATATTCTACAAAAAGAAGAAGATCTTGAAATAAAGAAAGAAAATAATAATGAGACTTCAAATGAAAATATTGTAGAAAATCTAGAACTACCTAAAGAATGGAAATATTCTAAAAGTCATCCAAAAGAACAAATACTTGGAGAAATTTCAAAAGGAATAACCACTCGAGTCTCATTAAAAAATATTTGCAACCATTATGCCTTTTCATCTCAAGATGAACCCAAAAATATTGAAGAAGTTTTAAAATATGAATCTTGGATTATAGCTATGCAAGAGGAACTAAATCAATTTGAAAGAAGCCAAGTGTGGGAACTTATACCTAAACCTAAAAACAAATCAATCATAGGAACTAAATGCGTGTTTAGAAATAAAAAAGATGAAAATGGAGTTGTTGTAAGAAATAAAATTAGGCTAGTAGCACAAGGTTATAAACAAAAAGAAGGTATCGATTATGATGAAACCTTTGCCCCTGTAGTAAGAATGGAAGTAATGATGATGCTCTTAGCCTATGTAGCCTATAAAGACTTCAAATTATATCAAATGTATGTAAAAGATGTTTTCTTAAATGGATATATAAATGAAGAAGTATATGTAAAACAACCTTCAGGTTTTGAAAATTCAAAAAATCTAGATCATGTATTTAAGTTAACTAAAGCTTTATATGGATTGAAACAAGCTCCTAGAGCTTGGTATGAAAGGTTAAGTAAGTTTCTAATACAAAACAATTTTTCAAGAGGAAAGATAGATAGTACTTTATTTATAAAAACCAAAAACAAAGACATGCTTATAGTACAAATTTATGTTGATGATATTATTTTTGGAGCAACTCATGAGGATTTGTGTAATGAATTTGCTAAATCTATGCAAAAAGAATTTGAGATGAGCATGATGGGGGAGTTAAATTACTTTTTAGGATTACAAATCAAACAAGCAAAAAATGGAACTTTCATAAATCAAACTAAATATATTAAAGACATGTTAAAGAAGTTTGATATGGAAGAAAGTAAACCTATAGGAACTCCCATGAGCACTTCAACAAGTCTTGACAAGGATGAAAAAGGGAAATAAGTAGATACTAAGCATTACCGAGGTACGATAGGAAGCTTACTTTACTTAACAGCAAGTAGACCGGATAATATGTTTAGCGTATGTATGTGTGCTAGGTTCCAATCAGCTCCTAAGGAATCACATCAAACAGCGGTTAAAAGAATCCTTAGATATCTACTAGGCACACTTAAACTAAGTTTATGGTATCCAAAGGAAACTGAATTTGAAATGATAAGTTATTCTGATGCAGACTTTACTAGATGCAAGATAGATAGAAAAAGCACAAGCGGAACGTGTCATTTTCTAGGACACTCTTTAGTCTCATGGTCTTCAAAGAAACAAAACTCTATAGCTCTATCCACAGCAGAAGCAGAATACATAATTGCAGGGAGTTGTTGTGCCCAAACATTGTATATGAAACAACAACTAAAAGATTTTAAAATTCTATATCAAACTATTCCAATAAAATATGACAACACAAGTGCCATAAATATTTCAAAAAATCTACTATCTCGCTCAAGAACAAAACATATTGACATAAGACATCACTTATTGAGAGATCACATGCAAAACGAAGATATAACGATAGAATTTGTAGAAACAAATTGTAACGACCTGCTTAATAAACTGGGGTTTTTCTTTTTTATAATATAACATTTAAAATGCTCTGATACCAAATTGAATCCTCAACCTAAGCAGCAAGAAGCGAAAATCATATAGACATAACCATAAATCATTATATACAATACCATACAATACCAGAGTACTAACATGTTTCCCAAAATATACACATATATTTGTTCCCCAAAATACCCTTAACTATGTTGGAATATACAAAAATTCTCCACAATACTCACTTCACTAACAGGGCACTACTGAAGCCCCTTTATTTGTGAGTCTAGTCTGCTCGCCTACCTGAATCACCTGAAAAATGATTCAACATTGGGATGAGCCAATGCTCAGTAAGACGAAATATGCTATTACTAGTGTGTGGCAAATGAGCTACAGTATTATGAAAATCTGTTTTCATATAATCATGTATAACTGGATATGTAAGTACAATCTAAGTAATAAAATACACCACCCTTTCAATGTTGCTTAACATAACAGTATTGTAGGTTACTACTCAAAATACTTTTAATGTACATAAGTATGTTCCCTGTTTCTATAAATCTGTACATACGTAATAATAACTGAAAACTTTCCCTATGGATAACAGTGTGTCATGATTTAATCTCTCATGACAGGGTTGCGTGGCCCATAGGTGGGATTTACCATGGCTGGCCAACCAAGAATAAATCACTTTACTCCATCGGTCTGATCTGCCCACCTAAACCCATATCTGATGGGGAGCCTGTCCCCGTCAAAGGCCTAGGTGATCGACCTACTATCACGTATTATCTAAATAGGTGGTTGTACTCATAACATAACATAATATCTATAACAACGATACCGTGCTCTGTAACTGCATAGTCCAATAGGGTCTGATACTATATAATATATCTTTATATACAACTATCTGATTTACCATAATTCTGAAATAACCGTAATAACCATGATACTGCATAAACTGTACTGTAATTCATACGTCATAATACTGAGAACTGTATAATCATAACACTGAAATTGCATAATCATAATATTGGAATTTGTGCAGTCATGGTACTAAAATTTGTAAAATCATGATACTAAAATTTGTAAAATCGTGGTACTGAAATTCATAAAACATATTTCCATACTATATTCATATTCTCAAGCCACACTATACTTTAATACATAATTTTCATAATTTAATAAACTATATAATATTTTAAAAATACCTAGTATAGCATATTTCCCTTACCTGACTACTGGAAAGTCCCTATGGTTTACTAGCCTAACACCCGCAAGGTCTCCTACATAACACCCTAAAAACAACGTTCTCCAGAACAAAATATCAGTATTTCTGTGCCTACATCATTTCCTATAACTGTCAAAAGGCCAAAAATTGGCTAAAAGGTCTTATCCTAAATTTGGGATGAAATCCAATTTCGTTTCACCAACGATCTGCTCCAAAAGACTTGCAGAGAACTTTGTTAGGAGTATCGTGGTGGCTTCGGATCGTCGATCCGGTGACTGGTGGGGCCGAAATCAAAGAGAGAAGGGAGAGAGTCCGTAGGAGAGAGAGAGAGAGAGAGAGAGAGAGAGAGAGAGAGAGAGAGAGCACTGAAAATGGGTTAAAAATCCGAGTTTACACTATTTATACTGCAGGATTCATCGACGAGTCACGTCACCTCGTCGACGAGTCCTTCAGTAAATTTGTCGACGAACCTTACCCTTGGTCGACAAAATTCAGAGTAGCCCAAATCCGTCTCTCGGTATTTTCTTGTCGATGAACCCCTGTATTTGTTGACGAATTTCCTTATGCACTCGTCGACGAACGGCTGTATTCGTCGACGAATTCCCTTTTGCACTCGTCAAGGAACCTCTGTATTCATCGACGAATTCTGGAAATTTCTTGAAATTATTATTATTATTATTATTATTATTATTATTATTATTATTATTATCTCCAAAATGCGATGTCGTCGATGAAGTCTACTGCCTCCTTCTGTTCATGTTTCCATTTTTCCTCCCTCTTTATTATTAAAATAATATTATTCTTCGTGTCACTACACAAATGACCAATTAGCAAATATATTTACAAAACCTCTATCTAAAGAGCAATTCATATTCATTAGAAGAGAATTGAGTATGATGCATATTCGAGAAGTAAACTAAATTTTTTTCTGCTTGGCAGGCGACTGCAACCAAGGTGCCAGGCGACTATCAGGCTACTGACTTTTCAAATTCTTCATTGACAGGTGCCTGCCTCATCCTAGCAGGCAACTGCCTTGCGGCCGGTAGGGTTTAAAACCCTGTTTTATGTCATTTTAACTTCCTTCAGGCGACTGCTCGTTCTTCTCTCTCTCTGAAATTCTTCTTTCCTTTTCTTTTCAACACAAAATCTTCTTCCAAATCAATCTAAAACCGAGCATCAAACCTACCCTCCATACCAAATCGCGAGTATAACCTAGGGTTTATCAGCTTTCCTCTTCTATACAAACATGTCACGGATAAAATCAACTGGTAACAAGGGTTCTTCTTCTTCGACAAGGATCAACAATAATGAAGTAGAGAAATGGTTAGTAACTCCACATGCTAAGCGATTCTATAGGAATTAAATCACTTCGGCCGAACCCATTCTAGGTAAAGTTCTTGATGTTACATTCTTCAATTCAGATTTTCCTAAAATTATGGAACTTTTCAAGGAAATTGGGTGGGATCAGTTTATTACTTATCAAGAAAAAGAATACTATCCAAACGTGGTTCAGATTTTCTATGCAAATATGGAAAGGGATGAAAATGGGATCAAGACAAATCTTCTAGGGCAAAATATTCATCTTACTCCCATATCTTTGGGAAAAATTCTTCGAGTCAAGCCAGGAGATTTTGAGGTCCACATTGTTGAGAAACAATGGATTGTGTCCCAAGGATTCACTCTAAAGGAATTTTTACCCCTAGTCATAACTGATACACCTGTCAACTTTGGGCATCCACCTCTTTACAAAAAACTCAATCTACAAGCTCTAATCTTGCATAAACTTATTACATACAATATCCTACCATGTTTAGGTTCTCATGATCATATTTCATTCTTAGATTGCTTTGTAATGTGGTGTATTCTTTAAGGGAAAAAGTTGGATCTTCCAAGTTTACTTATCAAGTGGATTATTATGAAAGTTGATGCCTCTCGTGTCATTCTACCATATGCTGGGATGTTAAATATGGTATTTTCTCATTTCAATGTTCTTACACCATCATTTAACTTCACTAGCAAAACCCATTACGATATCTTTTCTGATACTATTCTTAAGCATATAGGATATAAGAACTCTCCTCAAGGGTGGTTTCATAAGGGACATCGTCACGTATCATCTACACCACCACCTCAGTCTTCCATACCAGCATCTTTAGTTCAACTTGACCCAGAAACCCCTTCTTGGTTCGTTTCATTTTTTAATCACTATATGAGCTTCAGTGATAGAATGCAATCTGGACTTGGTACACTAAGGGAGAAGGTTTCTACTGTGGAAACTCATTGTTCAAGCCTTGTTCAGTGAGTTGACAAGATTGAGCAACATTTGGCTAGCTCTTCTAAAGGCAAATCTCCGATGGATATCAGCTCTGCTCTATCAAGTGATGATGAATCTAGCGAAGAAGAAGAAGAAGAAGAAGAAGAAAGTGGATCTATGGAAGCCTCTGATTGATGTGTTTCATTTATGAGTTATTTAAAAACTTTTGTCTATGTATTAGTGCTTTACCGGATAATATGTTCTTTATGTTGCAGCACTTCACTATATTTTTTTTGTATTACTCTCCTCTCCTTTTTGATTGATGTCCAAAGGGGGAGATGTTTGAGAGAAGGGAGTGCAAAAATGAAAAATACTAATATACTATGGTTTGTAAGACTATGAATATGTATGGATCATTAATGGATTATCTTGTATGGACCTTGTATGGATCATTTTGCAAGTAACATGAATTCACTATGACTATGAATATATCATGCTTGTTGAAAGGGGGAGCCATGAGTATTATCTTTTATTATTTTTGCTATCGATTTGTCATCATAAAAAATGGGGAGATTGTTGGCCTAACAAGACTTACAATTCTTATTTTGATGATAACAAATCATGATGTGTTTAATGTGGTTTAAGTGAAAGCTTTTCAAGAAAAAAGCAAAGCTTAAAGCTAGTGACAAAGCTCAAAAGGATGATAAAGTTTATGAATCAAGAAGGGTCTTGAAGAGCATGAGAATTAAAGATAATTTAATGAAAGCTCAAAGAAAAGACCAGAAACTCAAAGATGATGGAAGAACAAGGATTTAATTGAAGATCAAAAGGAATAAAGTTTTAAGGATGTTTGTTGTAAGTACTTCAAGTTAATTTCAAGTATAAACTGAATTGAAACTCCAATAAAATCAAAAGAAACTCAGAAATATATTTTTTATAAAAACCCTAAAGTATGTTTTTCAAATTGAAGAAAAGAAAGGTTTTTGAAAAAGAAAAGTTTTTGAAAAATAGAAGGTCTAGGTGGCTGTCCTCTTGTGGCAGACGACTACCAAATTAAATGAAGAATTTTTCAAAGAGACAGTAGCATGCTAGGCGACTGCCTGAACATAGCCAGGTGCTTGGGTGGTTATGTCAGGTGACTGCCTTGGTTCTGGTAGGCGATTGCCAATGTTCTGTATTGTAAGTTTATTCTATAACAGGCGACTGCCACTCGAATGTTGGCTTAAAAACTCTCAACGGGAAGATTTTTTAAATGAAAATTTTGGACACTATTATTTTGAAAAACTTGGAAACTACTTCAAGGAAACTTTGGGGGTAAGAAATTACTTTTAAACATCTATAAATAGCCCAAAACTTCAAAGATTTTTACAACAAGAAATTTCCAAAAATCAAAACTCTCTGAAAAAGCTCTCAAATTCTCTTGTGTTCATCCATCTTTAACTATTGAGTTATTGCTGATACAAACTTCGAAGTAAAGCCTTCAAAGTCTAAATCTTTCAATACTTGGAAGATATTTGATGATTTAAATTGAGTATTGAGCTTCAAATTCTTTTTTATATTTGAATTACTTTGAAGTATTATTGTGTTGAATGTTGTACTAACCTACTCTGATGTGAGAGTGTTTTCTTGTACACAAACTCTTCTCTATCTTGGTTCTTATTTATAGACGATTCAGGGCTGTAGAATCGTTGGACCAAACGAGGGAATTTCGTTTGGAGAGGCAGGTTGTAGCCTAACGGAAGGAGTGATTGTAATCGATATTGTTCCACCTGTGAACGAAACTGAACTAGTGAATCCTTTGGAGGTTTGCCAAAGGCGAGGATGTAGGCTGGGTATAAATCGAACCTTGTAAAACCTTGTGTCTCTCTTCTCTTCCTTACTCTTTGTTTTTCAGCAATACTTACAACCTGTGTGTATGCTTTAAATTGTTAATTCTGAGTGTATGATTGTTAAATAGACCGGAGGATAATTTGTTTTGGCTTGATCAGCATTGATTGTGGAAATCGAAAGGGACTGTGTTGGTTGATCATCCTAAACTTATTAATCTGAAAGTTTGTTTAAAAGTTAAACACAAAGAAGAATTGTGAGTTTGGAATAAACACAGGGCTTACATAAGACAAGCGTACTTTACAATTTATTATAGGGCTATTGTTGCACAGAACTAAATTTTAATTATCTTGTTGATTGGTTGTGGTTGAATTGCTTTTGTATTCACTTGTTGTGATTATTAATATACAACAAAGAATTAAACTTGAAATAATTTTAAAAATCCAATTCACCCCCCCTCTTGGGAAGCTATCCTAATTTCAACCTGAACCAAGAAAATAAAAATAAAATAAAAGAGAAAATAAAAATAAAAGAAAGTAAATAGTTTGGTACAGCACCAAACCGTCGACGGTTTTGTAACACTTAGGAAAACCATCGACAGTTTTAGTTAGAAGGTTTAGTTGGAGACCAAATTGTCGACAGTTTTGGAAATCTCAGGAAAGTCGCTGATGATTTCAACTCCCAAAAGGTTTTAAGGAAAATTTTGGTTTGGTAAGTGGCCAAACCATCGACGGTTTTAGAAAAATAGTCAACAGTTTCCTTCGGGCTAGCTTACCTATAAATAGGCATAAGCTCATTTTTTTTAGAAAAATAATTTTATTCTCTCTCTCTCTCCTAGGGTTTTGGAGTCCTCTCTCTCTAAAGCTCTCCCAGGGTCTTCCTCTTGCTCTTTGATCCTCTCTCCTTCCTCTCGGCTTGCTGATTTCTCCTTCCTCAGCGAGTTTAAGAAAAGCTAGGTTTCGTTCGAGGGAACGTGGTATGTAGATTTTTCAGGGGATTAAATTATGAAAAACAAGTTGTAGTCCCAAGAAGTGGGGTGAATTGAGTTATTAAAATTTATTTTAAATCTTTTTAATTCTTTCAATGAATTCTTAACTTCTTGTTGATTTAGCAATCACACAAAAACTTAAGTCTTTTTATTCAATCCGCAACCACACAAAAACTTCAATCAACCAATCAAACAAACACAATGTGTTCAATCAAGATATGCTATATAATTCCTTTAACAATTCTCGGCTTGGTTGTATGTAGCCCTGTGAAAAATGAATTTGGTCTTTGTATATGATAAACAATACAACATTCACACTCTTTCCAAATTTCAGATTTCAAATAATCCTTTAGTTAATAGGTTTTGGGGTGTTGACCAATCAACGTACTCCCTTATGGTTTTCGCAAATTAATGATCAAACAATGTAATCCTTTTCGGTTTCTACAAGTCCCTAAAACAAATTAAGCTTCAACTTATTTAAAATCCAAACCACATAGTTTTTATGATTAGGAAATTTAAATCATTGACACAGTTAATATATTTTCTGAAATATAAAAGAGAGTAAGGGAAAGAAAAGGAGACCAAGATTTTTATGAGGTTCGGTTAATCCACAGCCTATGTTCTTGCCTTAGGAAAACCACCTAAGAATTTCACTATACTTGTTCCTTTCCGGGTGGAACAAACCTTTTACACTTCCCTCTTTTACAGGTAGAGATACCTGTCCAAATGAAATCCTACGCTTGGTAACAACGATCCAACAACCTTGAATCGTCTACAAGACAAGAAAACGACCCGAAAAAATTTAATTAATAAAATAATAACAGAAAAGGAAAGGAAAGAGAGAATGGAGTAAAAAGGAATTTTTAAAAGGAGTGTCAGCAAGGCCTCGTCAACGAACCAATTGGTCTCGTCGATGAATGTTCTTCCTTGGCTCGTCGATGAGGGCACATGTCTCATCGACGAAGATTTACCGAGAGGGGTTTTAAACATTTATGAAATTTTTTGATGAGCTCGTGGCTTTGTCGACGAGAGTTCTTTTTGGGATCATCGACAAGTCCATATGTCTCATCGACGAGGCTCTTCCTATGAATAGGGTTGCTTTTATTTTAAGGGAGAAAAGTTATGAGGTTTTCACTCTCTCTCTAAAAAGCAGCCCCTTTGCCTTCTCTCTTCGAATACGGCTTGGATTCAGCCTAGTTTGACGATCCGAAAACACCACGAGGTTCATAAGATTGTTCTCTGTAAAGCTGTCAAAGCAGATCGTTGATTTGATATTTCGAGGCACCATCCCAAAATCAGGGTAAATGAGATATTTTGGAGTTTTTTGTTAAATATAATTATACGGAGGCTAGGAAGTATTAAATGAGTATTTTTTTCTGAGATTTGAGTGAGTTGGGAAGCTTGGATTACATGGTCTTGTTTTCCATTCAGTTTAGGCAGGAACTTGAGGAGCACGTAAGGGGAAATACGTTATAACAGGTTTTATTAATTTTAAACTGGTTATATTTGAGTATAAATTCTATAAATTTAGGTATAATTTTTTGAATAGTGCATGTATTGAAAATTATGTTTTTTATGATATTTTATATTGGGAAAAAACCGTGTGGCATGAAAACAACTCTTATGATTAAATGGTTACGGGTACTACTTGATTTCGTATGTTGTTCGCTTGTGGTTACTTTTTGGATTGCGAATTATGTTTGGTTATGATGCTGTTTGGATAAATAAATATTGTGACTGGGAATGTAATGATGTGTTTACCTGTAATGAATGTGTATTGTTTTATGGTTCATGTAAATTGCGATATAGCGTTGGCAGTGGTATGAGGTAGTCGTTATATCGTACTTGATATAACTGTCATAAAATGTTGGTAATAGTATGAGGAGGTCGTTATTTGAGCGTTTATATTAGGGGGTAAAACATTAGCAGTGGTATGAGGAGTTTGTCTTACCTATTTCCCATGAAGAGGGTGGTACGTGTTGTAACTTGTATGGTTGAGAAGATTATGTAGTAACCTGTTTGGTTGATAGTCCTGTGTGGACCAGTCCTGTGTGGATTTTATATGAATTAGAGTCCTGTGTGGGGACGTTGTATTCTTTGTGGATGTGGACCCTATGTAAGTGTGAATGAGGTATATGTATATCTTGTGTGCATTGATTGTGATATGCGTGTACATATGGAACTTTGTGAAGTGATTAGCATTGATTGCATGTAACTTTAATTGCATTGGTATTTATGGTAAAGTAGAACTTTCCAATGAGGGCTTGCTGAGAAAGGTAAGTGCTCTGGTAATTTTCTATTGGTACTAGAGTTAAGGGAAGCTATTTGTATGGGCGAGTAAGCTTCCCTAACCTCGGAGACTTTACTTGGATACATAGCCTGTGGGCTTACTGAGGAAGGTGAGTGCCCTGGTTTTAGTACTAGAGCAGAGGGAAGCTACTTGTATGGGCGGTTAGACTTCCCTATTCTCGGGAATTATCAGTAAAAGTAATTATGTATGTGTGTATGTGATTGGGTAACAGAGAAGTCGATAATGATGTGATTATAAATGCATTTTTTCTCAGCTGCTATTGATAGTGAAATACAAATGTATGTATACTTTGTAATTATATATTAAACACTTCAGACACACACTTTTGTAACTTATTTCTTCCTTATTGAGAGGTGTCTCACCCCGATGATTTTTTTTAAAATCTTTTCAGGTCCTTCACGTGATTAAGCTTAGAAAGCTCCAAGGCGGGGTTAGATTTTGTGGGTGGATAAAAGATCGGATATGTGTACGTTTTATGTTTAATGTTTTGTCCTAGTTATGTAATATGGTGAATATGATTGTACCTTTTTATGGGTTTGCATATGTAAATATATATATAGCACTCTGGTATTTATTTGGGATTGTTTAGTTAGTTCCTCTGCGTGAATGCTATCAAAGACATATGTATGGTCTCATAATACCACGGGCCCGCCTTGGCGGGTCTGGGGTGTTACAGTTGGTATCAAAGCCATAGCCATCCAGAAGTGTGATAAGATTCACACTGCCTAGTTATGGAAATGCTCAAAGTTTTAGGTTATAAGGATTAATACCAAAGTATAGGTTTGAGTTGAATAAGGGTTGGAATGGGTAGATTAGGGTATTGATAGGAATTTGAGTTATGTTTTGTAGTCTAGAGGTAGAAATCCCTTGACGGACTTCTGTGATTTTCTAAATCAGTTGACGGTTTCAGAAAACCACTGTAAATCCATCGATGGTGATGTTTCCAAGCAGAGAGACTGAAACTTGGAATTAGAATATGAAGGTTAATATAATTGTGAATAATTGGATATTGGATGTTTAATTGTGGATTTGGATATTAATTTGGTTTCCTGTTTTATGATTATGTCAGTTATATTAAGATGTAGAAATTTTAAACTTGCCTTTGTTATATATATATATATTCAGGATGGATTCGAGAGGCAAAGGCATGGATGATAGCAGAGGAAATGAGTTGGGAGCTTCTAGTGATGATGAGATTATGACCTCCCGTGTAATAACCCAGAGAATTACACACGGTCTCGTTGACGAACATAGGGATTTTTTCAGCGAGCGCATAAGGGGGCCTCGTCGACGAGAAGATACCGAGAGGGGTTTTTAGGCAGTCTGAAATTCGTCGATGAGGAAAAAAATGTAAAGACCCAAAATTTCTTCATCATTATATATATATATATATATATATATATATATATATCTATTACTTACATATCCTTGCTATAGTCTCACAGGCCTCAGATAGGCACTGAAGTAATTTTGTAGATAATGGCACACCTATGCAACGGGAAAACATAAATCACATGACCACAAATACATATACAGTACCAGAATCTAGTAATTTTCCATGTTATATTTACATATACCAGTATCACCTCCCCAAAACTCAAACCTCCCTGTACCAACTTACCCTAAATACAGAGCAACAAAGGGACTCTCTATCCATGAGCCTGATCTACTCGCTTAGTTGGCTCACATGAAAAAATGTTAGAATAATGGGGTGAGTAGACGCTCAGTAAGTGGAAAAATGCTATTACTAGTGTGTGACAACTAAGTCGTATAATGATAATAACAACATTTGAAACTGTATAAACTGGCATATCAGTAAAAATATATTTTAGATTTATATATTACTCTACTTTTTCCCTGAAAATCTTTATGTCATGATTTGACCACTTATAACAGGGTTGTGTGGCCCATAGGTGGGACTTAAGTCTGGTTGGCCTACCAGGTAAGTCAATGTACTTTAAACTACCTAAGTCCGGCCAAACTGCATCCTCTCCTAAGCACAGAACTAGAACTCCTACCTCGTTAAATCGGCCCCCTTAACCCAAACTGGGGAGCGCCATCCTCTCCGAGCACGGTTTGACGATACCCACACACTATCTGAGATATGTGGTTGCACTTTATTTTGTATATAGCAACGGTACCGTGCTCTGTAACTGTATCTATTTGTAATACTTTCACAGGGATCTGATACTGTATAAACATATTTATATTATCTTTGCTGTTTTCATTATGTTTTCAAGATAACCTTAACACTATAATTCTGTATTGAAAATACTGTTATATCTGGATAGTATAACTGTAGCATCTGAATGCTTTAACCATTTAATCTGTCCGTATAAACTGTTTGTATAATCTGACTATATAATTTGAGTGTTATGACATTAGGAAAACATGACATGCATTAAATACTGTAATATAATGAACTGGATAAAAATATGTTTATATTTGTCTAGTAAATATTTGTGAATATCTGTCTATATACTGTATAGCATAATATGCTGAAAATTGTATAAATTCTGTATCAAGTAAATTTCTACTCAGGCCACACATTTATTAACAAAAATTCTCATTCTGTAAAGATTGAATAATAAACTGGTATACACAGATTTACATAAAATCTTTGATAATACAATTAAAAACTCTTAGCATAGCATATTTCTCTTACTTGATTTATGCAAAAAGCTCCCATACTGTGCGTGCTCTTGCTCCTATAGGGTTCCCCATTCAACTCCCTAAAAACAACATCTCCCAAAATAAAATATCCTTATTTTCCTACGTACAACATTTTATATAACTATGGAAAAGACATTCTGAATAAAACGCCTTACCCTGAAATTGGAATGAAATTCAATCCACTCCCACCAATGATCTGCTCCGGCAGACTTGCAGAAAACTTCACTAGGAGCGTCGTGGTGGCTTCAGATCGTCATTCCGGTGAGAAACGGAGCCAGAATTGAAGAGAGAAGGAGAGGGAGACGTTTAGAGAGAGAGAAAGGAAAGATTTTGAGCCAGTTATTGCTGAAAAATTCGGGTTTTTACTATTTATAGCCCCAAATTCGTCGATGAAACACGTCATCTCATTGACGAGTCATTAAGAAATTTCATCGACGAACCTTCCTTCCTCGTCGACGAATTTCAGACTGCCTAAAAACCCCTCTTGGTATCTTCTCGTCGACGAGGCGTGGCTTCGTCGATGAGGCCTCCTTATGCGCTCGTCTACAAACTCCCTGTGTTCGTCGACGAGACCCTGTGTAATTCTCTGGGTTATTACATTCTCCCCTCCTTATAAAATTTCGTCCTCGAAATTTACTATTCGTGTTGAACATAATCCATATAATCTATCATCCCAAGATATTAATGGTCTACTTATTTTATTACTTACCCTCACTATGGCAGAGGAATACTATGATTACATTCTAATCTCTGGGAGATTACATATATGAAACTAAAAACTACCTACTAACTAAATCAATACATGTACCTGCAAAAGAAACATTACCTAACTACTTGCATTTTACCTAATTACTACTAATCTTCTTGAAACAAATGGGGTATTTTCATCTTATTTCATCCTCAAGTTCCCATGAAGCTTCTTCTGTAGCATGATTCTTCCACAAAACCTTCACTAGTTGAATTTCTTTTGTGTGCAGTTTTTGTGTCTTCTAATCTAAAATTTGTATTGGTGCTTCCTTATAAGCTAGTGAATCTTTAAGTTCTATCTCTGCATAGCTAATTATGTGGGACGAGTTTGGGACGTATTTCCTTAACATAACAACATGAAACACGTCATGAATTCTAGCCAGAGCTAGTGGAAAACTAGCCTATAGGCAACTGACCCTACTCTCTCTAGTATCTCAAAAGGGCCAATATACCTAGAACTCAACTTGCCCTTCTTCCCAAACCTTATAACTCCTTTTAGAGGAGCTATCTTCAAAAATACTCGATCTCCCACATCAAACTCTAACTCTCGGCAGTGAGTGTCTGCGTAGCTTTTCTGCCGACTTTGTACGGTGCTTATTCTTTCTTTAATTAGTCAAACCTTGTCGTACACTTGCTGCACAATCTCTCGACCCAACACTCGCCTCTCACCTACCTCGTCCTAGAAGAGAGGAGAATGACATCTCCTACCATACAATGCCTCGTAGGATGCCATGCCAATGCTAGCATGATAGCTGTTATTATAAGAAAACTCAACTAACGGCATAAACTGGGTCCAACTCCCCCCCCCCAAAATCAAGCACACAAGCATGAAGCATATCCTTTAATGTCTGGATCATCCTCTCGGCCTGTTCGTCTGTCTGGGGGTGGAAAGCAGTGCTAAATGCTAAATATGTACCCATCGCCTCCTGAAAGCTTTTCCAAAATCTTGAGGTAAAGCGAGGATCTCGGTCTGAAACTATGGATACCAGTACACCATGGACACGAATTATCTCCTGAACATATATTTTCGCTAATTTGTTCATGGGATAGCTGACTTTAATAAGGATGAAATGAGCGGTCTTCGTCAAATGATTAACAATCACCCAAATTACATTCAACCCCTGTTGCACTGGTGGTAACCCCGTAACAAAATCCATCGAAATGTGATCCCATTTCCACTCTAGAATGAACAATGGTTGTAGCTGTCCTGCCGGTCTCTGGTGCTCAGCTTTAACTTGTTGGCATGTTAAGCACTACCAAACAAACTCAGCTATCTCCCTCTTCATTTCACTCCACCAGAAATACTCTCATAGATCCTTGTACATTTTAGTATTGTCAGGATGAACAGTGTATTGGGATCTGTGAGCCTTCTTTAATATAGTTCACCTGATCTCAGTATCTGCAAGAACACATAGCCTAGTATGGAACCGTAGGGCTCCATCATCTGATATGCTGAATTCCTCTCCCTGACCATCCCGCACTCTAGCCATCACCTCTACCAATTTTGCGTCATCACCCCGAGCTGTCTTAATTTTCTTATATAGTGCAAGCTGTACCACCAAACTAGCAATAAATGTCTGAGGACTATCCTCCACTAACTCTATGCTAAGCCTTTCCAAATCCATCAAAATTGAGTGTTGAATCTCCATGGCTGCCACTGCTGGTCCCATGGATTTCCTGCTCAGAGCATAAGCTACCACATTCGCTTTCCCTGGGTGGTAACTAATGGTGCAGTTATAATCTTTAATGAGTTCTAGCCACCTTCTTTGCCTTATATTCAGTTTTTTCTGGGTAAAGAAATATTTCAGGCTCTTGTGATCTATGAAAATCTCGCACTTTCCACCATATAAATAATGCCTCCAGATCTTAAGAGCATAAATCACCGCAGCTAACTCCAAATCATGCACAAGATAGTTCTTCTCATACTCTTTAAGTCGTCTAGACGCATACGCAATAACCCTGCCGTGCTACATCAATACGCACCCAAGTCCTTTTTGGGACGCATCACTGTATATCACAAAATCATTCTCCCTTGATGGAATGGCTAATAGCGGAGCTGAAACTAACTGCCCCTTTAACTCCTGAAAACTCTGTTCACAGTCATCGGTCCAATCAAATTTCACATTTTTCCTTGTAAGTGGTGTTAACAGACCTGACAACCTGGAGAAACCATCTACGAAACGCTGGTAATAGCCTGCTAATCCCAGAAAACTCCTGACCTCCTAAACACTGCCTAGCCTTTCCCAATTCACCACTGCTTCTATTTTACTCGGATTAATTGATATACCTTCCTTAGAGACCACATGGCCAAGAAAAGTAACTTTCCTTAACCAGAACTCACATTTCTTTAATTTTACATACATTTTTCTCTCTCTCAACATCTGCAACACTAGCCTTAAATGATACTCGTGCGCCTCAAAACTCCTCGAGTAGACTAGTATATCATCAATAAATACAAACAAAAATTGGTCCAAATATTGATGGAACACCTAATTCATTAAATCCATAAATACTGCTTGTGCATTAGTCAACCCAAATGGCATCACTAAGAACTCGTAATGCCCATACCTGGTTCGAAACGCGGTTTTTGAAATATCTTCTGCTTTAACTTTCACCTGATGATAACCCGACTGCAGGTCAATTTTAGGGTAAACTCGGGTCCCTTGGAGTTGAGCAAATAAATCATCTATCCTAAGGAGAGGATATTTATTCTTGACTATCAGTTTATCTCCTTATAATCGATACATAACCTCATGGTCCCATCCTTCTTTTTCACGAACAGAACTGGCGCTCCCTAAGGCGACACATTGGGCCTAATGAAACATTTATCCAGCAACTCCTGTAGCTGTTCTTTCAATTCTTTCAACTGGATTGGAGCCATATGGTATGGTTCTTTAGATACCGGTACTGACCCCAGAAATAGATCTACAGTAAACTCGATCTCTCAGTTTGGCGGCAAGCTAGACAATTCCTCTGAAAAGACATCTGGAAATTCTCTCACCACGGGTATATTAGCTTGTTTTAATTATTTTTTTTGAAAATATTTTATGTATGCGACATACCCCGGGCAACCACCCTATAGTAGTCTCCTCACCTGAATAGCTGACACCAGCTGTGGTGAGGCACGTACACATGGTCCCACGAATCTATATTCTTGCTCGCCCCAGGGTTTGAAAATCACTTCTTTTTTTGTGGCAATCAATGCTAACGTGATGAGTAGTTAAACCAGTCCATGCCCAGTATCACATCAGACCCCTACATAACTAAAACCACGAGATCAGCTGGTAATACTTTCTTTTCAATACTTATTGGAAAATTCTGAAGCACCTTCCTACAACTCACTACAGATTACATTGGCGTACCCACAAATAGTTCTACATTTAATGGTTGTGTCTCTACCCCAGTTATTCTCACATATCCCACCAATATAAAGGAGTGAGTGGCACCTGTATCAAATAAAACAATAATTTTATATGCTAAAGTAATAATAGTACATGTGACCACGTCTCCAACCGTCTCGGCGTCTCCTGGCATCAATGCATAGACCCTTTCTGACGTAGTATTCCTCTGCTGACCTCCGCGGGGCGCCTGATATCCACCTCGAAATGTTCTAGGAGCTGGTGCATAATTTGATGGCATCTAACCCAATCAAGCCATGTAGCCGGGCTTCCCGTAGCGGTAATAGACATTCTCCCCCAGTCGACACTCACTTGGGTGTCTCCATCCACATCTAGGACAAGTGGCAAAACACTGTCCAACCCGGGATCCACCATACTCTACCATCTGCCCCTATCTCCCGCCAGATCTACCTCCTCTCCAAGGGCCTCGACTGGGACCCGCCTGAAAGCTCGAGGGTGTGGTCCTCTTCTTTTGGCTCTGTATCTCCATCTCTCTCGACAAACTCTCCTCTGCTATAATAGCCCGATCCACCGCCTCTGAAAAATCCTGTACCCTCAATATGGCTACTTGTCTGTAAATATCACGCCTTAGGTTTCTCTCGAACATTCTAGCCTTCTTAACTTCATCTGGGAAATATAAGGGCAGAAATGCAAAAGCTTGATGAATTTCTCTGTGTAGTGCTGAACGGTCAATGATCTTTGGGATAAGCTTAGAAACTCCTATACTTGAGCCTCTATGATTGAAGCAAGATAGTTTCTATCGAAGAATATATCCTTGAAACGGGCCTAGGTCATCGGCACTGGAGTCGTCCTCTACTCCTCCAACAGTCTAGTGGTCGTCCACCATCTCTCAGCCTCCCCTGCCAGTCTATACGTAGCATACTGAACCCTTTGCTCATCCATGTAGTGAAGTACTGTCACGACCTTCTCTACCTCCTGCATCCAATTCTCTACAATTGCAAGGTTAGCTGCTCCAGAGAACGCTGGTGGGTTCATCTTCATAAATTTCTCTATGGTACATCCCTGAGCTGGAGATAGACCTCCCTGCTCTTTAGAGCTCCGCGCTATCTCAACCATATCTCAGCTACTCTAGAGAACGCTGTTGTGCATAGCATCAAAATCCGCACCTCATATGTCAGAAGGCCCAACACCATCGTCCCCACTAGCGTGAGCGCTACTGCCTCCTGGGTCCATCCTACAAATATATAGAACACCGTTCCAGAATCCTATTTCCCATACAAACCTAACTTATTTTATTTAACTAAAACTTGAAATTCTCTATTAACAATCCCTTCTATTCTTGACCCCAAATCAAATCCTACAACCTAAACATATGACTCGTCGATAGTTTACTATAACTTTCCTGAAATCGTTACTCCAAGAAAAACACAAAAACGATTACGAAAATCCTGTATCTAGACCACAGAATAAAACCTCAAATCTTTTCCTATATTCTGGTATTATTTTCCGTTACACTCCAGAGTCTGCAGAACCTAGCAACCTAGGCTCTGATACAAAAACTGTAACGACCCAAAATTTCTTCATAATTTTATATATACATATATATATATATATATATATATATTACTTTAATATCCTTGCTATAGTTTCACAGGCCTCAAATAAGCATTGAAGTAATTCTATAGATAGTGGCACACCTATGCAGTGGGAAAACATAAATCACATGACCACAAATATGCATACAATACCAAAATCCAGTAATTTTCCATGTTATATTTACATATACCAATATCACCTCCCCAAAACTCAAAGCTCCATGTACCAACTTACCATAAATACAGAGCAACAAAGGGACTCTCTATGCATGAGCCTGATCTGTTCGCCTAGCTGGCTCACCTGAAAAAATGTTAGAATAATGGGGTGAGTCGACGCTCAGTAAGTGGAAATATACTATTACTAGTGTGTGGCAACTAAGTCATATAATGATAATAACAACATTTGAAACTATATAAACTGGCATATCAATAAAAATATATTTTACATTTATATATTACTCTACTTTTTCCCTAAAAATTTGTATGTCATGATTTGACCCCTCATGATAGGGTTATGCAGCTTGTAGGAGGGACTTAACTCTGGTTGGCCTACCAGGTAAGTCACTGTACTCTACACTACCTCAGTCCGACCAAACTGCATCCTCTCCTAAGCACAGAACTGGAACTGCTACCTCGTCAAACCGGCCCCCTCAACCCAAACTGGGGAGCGCTATCCTCTCAAAGCACGGTTTGACGGTACCCACACACTATCTAAGATATGTGGTTGCACTCTATTCTATATATAGCAACGGTGTCGTGCTCTGTAACTATATCTATCTGTAATACTTTCACAGGGATTTGATACTGTATAAACATATTTATATTATCTTTGCTGTTTTCATTATGTTTTCAAGACAACCATAACACTATAATTCTGTACTGAAAATACTGTAATATCTAGATAGTATAGATGTAGCATCTGGATGCTTTAACCATATAATCTGTTTGTATAAACTGTCTGTATAATCTGACTATATAATCTAAGTGTTATGACATTAGGAAGCCATACATTATGTACTGTAATATACTAAGCTAAATAAAAATCTGTTTATATTTGTCTAGTAAATATCTGTGAATATCTGTCTGTATACTATATAGCATGATATGCTGAAAACTGTATAAATTCTATATCAAGTAAATATTTACTCATGCCACACATTTATTAACAAAAATTCTCATTCTGTAAAGACTGAATAATAAACTGGCATACATGGATATACATAAAATCTCTTATAATACAATTAAAAAATCCTAACATAGCATATTTCTCTTTCTTGATTTCTGCAAAAAGCCCCTTACTATGCTTGGTCTTGCTCCCGCAGGGTTCCCCACTCAACACCCTGAAAACAACATCTCCAAAAATCAAATATCCTTATTTTCCTACGTACAACATTTTATATAACTATGGAAGAGGCAAATTCTAAATAAAACGCCTTACCTTGAAACTGGGATGAAATTCAATCCACTCCCACCAACGATTTGCTCCAGCAGACTTGTAGAGAACTTCCCCATGAGCATCGTGGTGGCTTCAGATTGTCGATCCAGCGAGAAACAGAGCCAAAATCGAAGAGAGAAGGAGAGGGAGACATTTAGAGAGAGAGAGAGGAAAGGATTTGCACCAGTTATTTCTGAAAAATTCGGGTTTCTGCTATTTATAGCCTCGAATTCATTGACGAGACACGTCATCTCGTTGAAGAGTCCTTAAGAAATTTCGTTGACAAACCTTCCTTCCTCGTCGATGAATTTTAGACTGCCTAAAAACCCCTCTCGGTATCTTCTCATTGACGGGACGTGGCTTCGTCAATGAGGCCCCCTTATGCGCTCGTCAATAAACTCCCTGTGTTCGTCGACGAGACCCTGTGTAATTCTTTGGGTCATTACATCCCAACTGTTGCAAGGTATAGCTTGTTAGGTCAGAGAAGAAATGAGACAAGATATCGAGGGATCAAGCAAACCATCAGTGAACCAAGGTTGCACGATTGATCAATTTACTCGCTTGAAAACCTCCGCTTTTGAGGGTGGTATTGATCCAATCAAGGCTGAGACTTGTTTGCAAGATATGGAAAAGATAATGGCAGTGTTGAACTGCACTGAGGAACAAAAGGTTCTTTTTGCCACCTTTAAGCTAGTCAGAGAAGCTGAACGGTGGTGGCATGCAATGAAGCTATTGGAAAAACAGTGAGTAGTACCTATCGTAATGACTTGGGGTCATTTTAAGCAAGTCTTCTATGATTGATACTTCCCCGTTACCACCAGGAATGCGAAGGCGAAGGAATTTTTCAACCTGACTCAGGGGCGCCTCACTGTTCAGCAATATGCTGCTAGGTTCCTAGAATTTTCTCACTTTGCACCTTCTATGGTTCTAGATGAATACCAAAAGGTGAGATGGTTTGAAAGGGGCTTAAATTAAAGGATTCATGAGCATATGACATGTTTACAGATTCAGGATTTCTCGAAACTGGTGGAAAAAGCCACTGTTACAGAGTCGAGTCTACAGAGAGGTGCAGAGGCATAAGAACGAAGGAAAAAGCTTGTGTCTCCCAGTCCTCATGCAAATGTTAGACATGGGTAATGGAGGGAAGACAGATATATCGTAGGTCAGAGGTCAGAAAGGAATTATCGAGGACGTCAGGGTGATTTGTCACGCCCCCACTATCCAAGATGCAGTCAAAGGCATTGAGGAGAATGCTGGAGTAGAGGTGTCGTGTGATACAGATGCAAAAAACATGACCATATAGCCCGAGAGTGTTGAGAACTGCCAAACAATGCACCTGCTCCAAATCAGAATCATAGGAACAACTCGGTGCATTGCGGTGGTGGTGCCCTTACACGTGTTTATATGTTGGGTACACCTGAGGAGGACAATGCTAAAGGCGCAAGTAATATGTCTACGTTAGCATGAGTATTAATTTTGTTGGACTTTGTATGATTCGATGTTGCATATGTTAGAATTGATTAAAATGTATGAATGTGGTTAGTTAGCTTTTTAGTTGTGAAAAATGGGTGATTAACGAATTGCGAGAACAAAATTTTCTAAATGAGGGGAGAATGTAACGACCCATAAAATTTAATTAATAAAAATAATAACAGAAAGGAAAAGAAAGAGAGAAGGGAAGAAAAATGAATTTTCAAAAGGAGTGTCAACGAGGCCTCGTCAACGAACCAATTGGTCTCGTCGACGAACATTCTTCATTGGCCCGTCGACGAGGGCACATGTCTCGTCGATGAGGATTTACTGAGATAGGTTTTAAATATTTTTGAAATTTTCCGACAAGCTCACGGCTTCATCGACGAAAATTCTTCTTCGGATCGTCGACGAGTCCATATGTCTCGTCGACGAGGCTCTACTTATAAATAGGGTTGCTTTCATTTTCAGCGAGAAATTTTATGAGGTTTTCACTTTCTCTCTCTAAAAAATGGCCCCTCTGTCTTCTCTCTTCGAATTTGGCTTGGATTCAGCCCAGTTTAACAATCCAGAACCACCATGAGATTCGTAGGATTGTTCTCTGCAAAGCTACCAGAGCAGATCGTTGATTTGAGGTTTTGGGGCACCATCCAAAAATCAAGGTAAGTGAGATATTTTTGAGTTTTCTTGTTAAATATAACTATATGGAGCCTAGGAAGTATTAAATGAGTATTTTTTTGAGATTTGAGTGAGTCGGGAATTTTGGATTACAGGGTCTCGTTTTCCGTTCGATTTAGGCAGGAACTTGAGGAGCAGGTAAAGGGAAATACGTTATGACAATTTTTATTAATTTTAAACTAGTTATATTTGAGTATAAATTCTATAAATTTAGGTATAATTTTATAAACAGTGTAGGCATTGAAAATTCTGTTTTTTGATGATATATTATATTGGGAAAAAATCGTGTGGCATGAAAACAATTTTGGTAATTAAATGGTTGTGGGTACTGCTTGATTTCGTCTGTTGTTCACTTGTGGTTACTGTTTCGATTGCGAATTCTGTTTGGCTGTGATGCTGTTTGGATAAATAAATATTGTGAATGGGAATGTAATGATGTGTTTACCTGTACTGGATGTGTAATGTTTTATGGTTCATGTAAATTGCGATATAGCGTTGGTAGTGGTATGAGGTGGTCGTTATATTGTACCTGATATAGCCGTCATATAACATTGGCTACTATATGAGGAGGTCGTTATTTGAGTGTTTATATTAGGGGGTAAAACATTGGCAGTGGTATGAGGAGTTTGTTTTACCTATTTACCATGAAGAGGGTGGTATGTGTTGTAACCTGTGTGGTTGAGAAGATTATGTAATAACTTGTGTGGTTGATAGTCCTGTGTGGACGTGTATTTTATATGGATTAAAGTCTCGTGTGGGGACATTTGTATTCTTTGTGGATATGGACCCTATGTGGGTGTGAATGAGGTATGTGTATATTCTGTGTGGATTAATTGTGATATGCGTTTACATGTGGAACTTTGTGAAGTGATTAGCATGGGTTGCATGTAACTTTAATTGCATTGGTATTTATGGTAAAGTAGTACTTTCCACCGAGGGTTTGCTGAGAAAGGCGAGTGCTGTGGTAATTTTCTGTTGGTACTAGAGCTGAGGGAAGCAACTTGTATGGGTGGGTAAGCTTCCCTAACCTCAGAGACTTTACCTGGATACATAACCTGAGGGCTTACTGAGGAAGGTGAGTGCCCTAGTTTCAGTACTAGAGCAAAGGGAAGCTACTTGTATAGGCGGGTAGACTTCCCTTATTCTTAGGAATTATCAGTAAAAGTAATTATGTATGTGTGTATGTGATTGGGTAACAGAGAAGTCGATAATGATGTGATTATAAATGCATTTTTCTCAGCTACTATTGATAGTGAAACACAAATGTATGTATACTTTGTAATTATATATTAAACACTTCAGTTACACACTGTTATAACTTATTTCTTTCTTACTGAGAGATGTCTCACCCTGATGAATTTTTTTAATCTTTTTAGGTCCTTCACATGATCGAGCTTAGAAATCTCCAGGGCGGGGTTAGATTTTGTGGGAAGATAAAAGAACATATATGTGTACATTTTTATGTTTAATGTTTTGTCCTAGTTATGTAATATGGTGAATATGGCTGTACCTTATGGGTTTGCATGTGTAAGTATATATATATAGCACTCTGGTATTTATTTGGGATTGTTTAGTTAGTTCTATTGCGTGAATGGTATCAGAGACGTATGTATGGTCTCATAACACCACGGGCCCCTCTTGGCGGGTCTAGGGTGTTACAACTTGTGTACAAGAGACACTCATAGATATAGTAGGTTAGTACACCAATCAGCACTATATACTTCAAAGTAATTCAATATAAATTAATTGAAGCTCAATAAAATTTTATCACCAAATTAATCTTCCTTTGATTGAAAGGTTCAGACTTTGAAAGCACAATTTCGTTATGAGGATCAGCAAGAACTCAGTAGAATGTGTAGCAAAATATTGGCAAGAATGCCTTTGAGAGTTGAAAGAATGTGAGAGTCTTAGACTGCTGAATATGTTTCTAGGTCAATGAAAAGTTAATGTCTTGGGGGCTATTTATAGAGTTTTCCTTGCTCCCCAAGTTGACTCTGAGTGTTTGGTCAACTTTGCAAAAGATTTGGAGCCCTAGGATCAATTTTAAAAATCTTCTCGTTGGTAATTAAAAAAGAATTTCTTCAAGTGGCAATCACCTGGCACGATATGGCAAGTGTCTGTCTCAGTTCAAAATCAAAAGTCAGAACACTAATAGTCGCCTGTTAAAACACAGGTAGGCACTTAGGAAGACTAAGCAGGCGCCTGTCAAGCACCTAGCAGGTCCTTGTTAGGCACCTAGTAGGTGCTTGACACCTTTCTGTCTGCCAGTTCAAAATAAATAAAAATAAATTGGGCAGTCGCCTCGAAGGTTTGGGCAAGCGCCTTTCATTCAAAAACTTGGGTTTTTTTTTTTTTTTTAGGATTTTGACTTTGAAAACTTTTTCCATTTAAGACCTTTATAATTTAAAACTTTAGAAAACATATTTCAAGGTCTTTAAGAAATGGTTTCTTAGATTTTGATTTGTCCTAAAGAGCTTCAACCATTTTATATTGAGTCTTACTTGAAGTACTTACATCAAGACTCGCATAATGACTTTAAATCTTTCAGCTCTTGGAGTCTTCATACTTTTCTTTTGCTTTGAGTCCTTTCTTTGAGCTTTAAACAAACTTTGAGCTTCAATCCTTCAAGCTTTCATAAAATATTTCAATATTTGAGCTTTAACATCCCTTTAGCTTGAGCCACTTGTTTGCATATTTCCATTGAGCTATCTAAGTTTTGATTCCTGAAACATATTAACTTGAAAGCATATCAAATTACCTTGATTTGTTATCATCAAAATAAGAGTGGTAAGCCTTATTAGGCCAACAATCTTCCCCTTTTTGATGATGACAAATCCGGAGTAAAAAGAAAGGATACCTTAAAAAAGCTCCCCCTTACAATAAGCACATATGTAATAAAGTTTCAGTATTCAAACATAGATTTGCTAGTTCATTCAAATTTTCAAACAAGGTAGTTTAATTATATCATCAATAATATTCATTTTAACAATTTATTTACTTTTTATAACTGTATATTTCTTTTGCTTCCTTAGCATTATATCTCTTTTGTGCTCTTTTGCTCTCACACCGTTCTCCCCCTTCTGACATCAACTAAAAAGAAAAAATGAACAAGTATAGCCAATAACAGAGAATGTAATATAAAGTAGTATAGCCGTCCAGAGCATGACATGCATAATCAATATGCTGGAGATTCACGCCAAGAAGGAAAAGTACCAATTAGAAATACAAAAAGGCAAACATAGCACCAAGTTTTTAATACATTCAAAAACTAAGATAGAACATCTTAGAGCAAAAAATCAATCGTCATCTTTATCGATAGCATCATCAACAATGTGTTCAAATTCTTCTTTAGATGCTTCTTCATCATCTTCCTGTTCCTAAGAATCTTCTTCACATGCAGCGTCACTGGAAGGAGCGGAGTTGATATCCCTAGGTGCTGCACCTTTTGAGTAGCTGCGCAAGTTCTTCTCAATTGTGTCCAACGTTGAGTAATGGAAGAACATTGGGATTCCACAGTGTTTGTAACGACCTGCTTATCTTAATATAAAATGGAACATAATAAATAAAATGGTCAACTCGAAACCGTAGGTAACGGGGACACCTGTCATTCACAGCGGAAACCTAAGCAGCAGTAAGTATAAAATTACAACCATCCAACCATAAAACAAAATACCAGAGTCTACTTACACCAAAATAACACACACACACACACACATATATATTTGCAATCTCCCATAACATTCCAAATACAACTAGGATCTAAAAAAAAAAAATCCTGATCCTAATACAAAATCTTACCCTCCTAGTAGGGTAACTCAACAAACTTAACGGCGGCCTCGACCGACTGGTCTCTCAGGGTTTCCTGAAAAATTAATTAAGTTTGAGGGTGAGACATTTCTCAGTAATGGAAAATAAACTAAATGCAGCTGTGTGGCAGCATGAACATTTAATGCAATTATACATATACAATACATTTTATATATCTGTAAACATTCATCATATCGTACTGAATAATCATATACTTTCATATTTGCTAATAAATCATATCGCTCATAAAACGTTTGTTATAGCTGATAATACTAAAAACATACTCAGGATGAATAGCTAGCTGGTGTCATGTATTACCTCCCCCCCCAAGACGGGTTGTGCAGCCCGAAGGCGGGACCCGACAATGGTTGGCCGACCACTACAGAGTAAAAAATGTATGTAAGTACAATGGGCCTGCCACACCCTGGTCCGGACTTTCAGGTGGACGTCTACAACTCTACACTAAAAGCCACATCGACTATCCATCTCCCACCCCCTCGTGGGGTAGTTAGCATAAGTCTGAACATAGATATCTGATCTATATAGTTACGGTACTGAGCTCCTAAAACTGAACTAAACTAACTCTGGGTTCTGATAACATATAATACATGATATTATAACATTTTTCATAATTTCGTAAATACGGTTTCGCGCCGAAAATCATTCCATATATACGGCCTCGGGCCGAACATTTCATAAATACGGCCTCGCTCTGAAATCATTTCATATGTACATGGCCTCGCGCCGAAATCATTTCATATATATACGACCTTGCACCGAAATCATTTCATACATATCATTCTGTAAATAAATCAATTATCATGTACTTATCAAAATCATATTATACTGTATCTTTTCATAACTCCTAAAAACATGCTTTATTCGTAAAATTTGTCATATCATTACTTTTCATGAAAAATAACATTCATGCCACACAAAGTTGAATAATTCTATACATTTCAGTCTAAAATCTCATTTTCCGTATAATAGCAATATTTTCTCAATAACATACATTTTCTCAATAATATTCAAATATTATGCATGCTTTCCTGAAAATTAATTTACTGATAAATAATAATAATAATAATAATAATAATAATAATAATAATACGCGAGGAAAATTATTGCTTTAATTTATTCCCTTACCTGGCTACTGAGAAAAGGCCATATAAACTAGTGTCTCACACCCGTAGGATTTCCTATTCAACACCCTAAAATCGACAACTCGCAAAACTAAATTTCGGTATTTTTATGTGAATATCATTTCCTATAACTACAGTAAGACCAAATTTGGCATAAAAAGCCTTACCTCAAGTCAGGGACGATTTTTGACTAGCTTCCACTAACGATCCGCTTCAGCAGATTTGGAGAGAACTTTTCTAGGAGCGTGGTGGTGGCCTCAGATCATTGATCCGGAGGGCGACGGAGCCATAATCGAAGAGAGAGGAGAGAGAATTCGAAAGGGGAGAGAGAGTGTGTGAGGGTTTCTTATTTTCTACGTAAATCCAAGTTTTTTGCATAATTTATAGGGCCCGATTCGTTGATGAGTCCTGTAGAATGTTCATCGACGAACCTGCACCTTCGTCGATGAATTTCAGACTTCCCTAAAAACACTCTCTCGGTATCTTCTTGTCGACTAAACTTGTCTTCGTCGACGAGGCCCTCTTGTACCCTCATCGACAAATCCCTTGTGTTCGTCAATGAGGACCTGATGAATTCCCTCAGTTAAAATTCCCAAAGTGCAATGTTGTCGACGAACGTGAAGCTTTCGTCGACCAAGTCTGCTACCTCCTTCTATTACTATTTCCATTTCCCTTCCTCTCTATTTAAATTACATTATTATTATTCGGGTCATTACATTCTCTCTTCCTTATAAAATTTCGTCCTCAAAATTTACTATTCATATAATTTATCATCCCTTAATAGGCAAAACAGTCTACTTATTTTATTACTTGCCCTCACTTATGGCGGAGGAAAACCGTGGTTACATTTCAAGTCCTAGGAGATTACATAAACCAAAAGAAAATTTCTCCCAAAACTAAAATACCGCTTACTACTAGAGTATTACACGTACCTGCAAAAGAAAAATTACATATTTACTTACATTTTCCAATTACATCTAAACTTCTTGGAACAATTGTGGGTACTTATGTCTGATTTATTCCTCAAGCTCCCAAGAAGCCTCTTCTATTGCATAATTCCTCCATAAAACCTTTACTAGAGGAATCTTCTTATTACGTAGTTCCTGTTCCTTTCTGTCCAGAATCTGCATTGGTACCTCCTCATATTCTAGCGAATCACTGAGCTCTAACTTGCCATAGCTGATAATATGGGAAGGATCTGAGACGTATTTCCTCAACATAGATACATGGAATACGTCGTGCATCCTGGATAGTGTAGGTGGCAAACTAGCTTGTAGGCAACCGGTCCCACTTTCTCTAGAATCTCAAACTGACCGATGAACCTAGGGCTAAGTTTACCCTTCCTACCAAACCTTATAACCCTTTTTAACAGAGCTATCTTCAAAAATACATGATCACCCACATTGAACTCTAAATTTCTACGGCGATTGTCAGCATAACTCTTCTGTCGGTTCTGAGCTGCACTGATTCTATCCCTGATGAGTCTAACTTTATTGTATGCCTACTGTATCAGCTCTGGCCCCATAACTTGCCGCTCACCCATCTCATTCCAATACAAAGGAGATTGACATCTCCTACCGTACAGTGCCTTAAACGGTGCTATACCAATGCTAGCCTGAAAACTGTTATTATACACGAATTCCACCAGCGGCATAAACTGAGTCCAACTACCCCCAAAATCTAATACACATGTTTGGAGCATATCTTCTAGTATTTGTATCATCCTCTCAGTCTACCCGTCTGACTGAGGATGGAATGTTGTGCTGAAAGATAGCTGAGACCCTAAAGCTTCCTACAAGCTTCTCCAGAACCGTGAAGTGAAATGCGAGTCTCGATTTGACACTATAGATACTGGCACTCCATGAGAATGAACTATCTTATAAACATAAATCTCTGCTAAATGGTTGAGGGAATAACTGATCTTGATAGGGAGGAAATGGGCAGTCTTAGTCAACCGGTCCACTATCACCCAAATCGCATTCTGGCTAAGCGATGTCAATGACAGTTTTGAAACAAAGTCCATGGATATATGATCTCATTTCCACTCTGGGATAAATAATGGCTGCAACTGACCTGCTGGCCTATGGTGCTCAACTTTTACCTACTGGCACATTAAACACTGGGCTACATATTCGGCAACTTCTCTCTTCATACCACTCCACCAGTAAAACTTTTGCAGATCCCTGTACATTTTCGTACTACCGGGATGAATCGTATACAAAGATCTATGAGCCTCCTCCAAAATAGTCTTTTTGATCCTAACATCAGCAGGAATACACAGTCTAGAACGGAACCGTAAAGTTCCATCATCTGAAATGCAGAATTCCTCTCCCTAACCAATCTGTACTCTATCCATCACCTCTGCTAATTCTGGGTCTTCCTTCTAAGCAGTTTTAATTCTTTCTTGTAGAGTAGGCTGTACCGCCAAGCTGGCGATATATACCTGTAGGTCACTTTCAACCAACTCGATGCTGAGTCTCTCCATATCCATTATGATCGGATGCTGGATCTCTATAGCCGTCAATGCTGATTCCCCAGACTTCCTGCTTAGTGCATCAGCTACCACATTTGCTTTCCCTGAGTGGTAACTGATGGTACAGTCAAAATACTTAATCAATTATAACCACCTTCTCTGCCTCATATTCAATTCCTTCTGGGTGAAGAAATACTTTAAACTCTTGTGGTCGGAGAAAATCTCACACTGCTCGCCGTATAGGTAATGCCTCCAAATTTTCAATGTGTGTACCACTGCAGCCAACTCAAGATCATGGGTAGGGTAGTTCGTTTCGTATTCTTTCAACTGTCTAGACGCATATGCCACCACCCTACCATACTGCATCAATACATAGTCAAGTCCCTTCAAGGACACATAACTGAAAATAGTATAACCCTCACCCCCAGACGGGATTATCAGTACTGGCACTGTGATTAGCCTCTGCTTCAATTCAAGAAAACTCTGCTTACAATTGTTGTCCCATTCAAATCTAGCATTCTTCCTAATCAGTTGTGTCAGAGGCCCTGATAAAGCTGAGAATCCCTCAACGAAACGATGGTAATATCCGGCTAACCCCAAGAAACTTCTGATCTCTTAGACGTTCCTCGGTCTAGCCCAATTCACTACCGCCTCAATTTACTGGGATCCACAGAAATTTCGTCTCCTGAGACAACATGCCTAAAAAACACAACATTCTCGAGCTAGAAGTCACATTTACTAAACTTTGCATACAACTTCTTTTCCCTGAGCATCTACAAAACTTGCTTCAAATATATCTCGTGCTCCTCATAGCTCCTCAAATAAACCAGTACATCATCAATAAAAATAACCATAAACTGATCTAAATATAGATGAAAAATCCTATTCATCAAATCCATAAATATCGCAGGAGCATTTGTCAGACCAAATGGCTTAACAAGGAACTCGTAATGCCTATACCTGGTCCTGAAAGCCGTTTTCGATACGTCTTCTCCCCTTACCTTTACCTGATGATAGCCTGACCTGAGGTCGATCTTAGAATACACTTGTGTACCCTAGAGCTGGTCAAACAAATCATTTATACGGGGTAGAGGATACTTGTTCTTGATTGTCACTTTATTAATCTCCCTATAATCTATACACATCCTCATAAACTCGTCTTTCTTCTTCACGAACAATACTGGAGTTCCCCACGGAGATACACTAGGTTGTATGAAGCTCTTATCAAGCAAATCCTGCAACTGATCTTTCAATTCTACCAACTCTGTTGGCGCCATTTGGTACGGTGCTTTAGAGATCGACGTTGTACCTGGAAGTAGATCAATGGGAAAATCTACCTCACGATCAGGTGGAAAACTCGGCAATTCATATGGAAACACATCAGTAAACTCCTTTACTATTGGCGCACTAGTGAGCTTCACTTCATTCCCTGTTGTTTCCTTCACGAAGGCCGCAAATCCCTGACAACCACTCAAGAGCAATCTCCTCGTTTGAACAGCTGAAACCATCTGAGGTAGAGATTGCACTCGTGACCTTGTAAATTTGAATTCTGGTCTTCCTGGCGGTCTAAAAATTACTTCTCTCGCATGGCAGTCTATACTAGAAAAATTAGCGGCTATCCAATCCATGCCGAAGATAATATCAAACCCATGCATGTCCAGCACTACCAAATCAACAGATAGAGTCCTCCCCTGAACATCAAATGGACAACCATAGAGTACCCTACTACATCTCACCACTGACCTGGTCGGTGTAGCTACTAATAACTCGACATCTAGTGATTGTGTTTCAACCCCACACAATTTAACACTCCCCAAGGACACAAACGAATGTGTGGCACCAGAATCAAAAAGTGCAATAACTTTAAATGAAAACATATTAACTGTACTTGTCACCACATCGCCGACCGGCTCAGCATCACCCGGCGTTAAAGCGAAAACCCTAGCTGGGGCCATATTCCTCTGCTGGCCTCCACGTGGCGCCTGGTAGCCTCCCTGAGCAGGTCTAGGAGCAGGAGCAGCTCCATTCTAAGCCAGACACTCCCTCATCATATGTCCTGGCTCCACACACTGGTGGCAGACACCTTGCCCGGCACGACACTCCCCCAGATGTATCATCCCGCAAGACGGGCAAGCTGGAGATGGCTGCACACCCTGGAAACTGCGATTCTAGGTCTCCTATATTCGGTGTCTGTAATAACCACCTCTCTTCCACGAACCACAACTGACTCCCTACTGGGAGCCAGAAGGTGTGGATCTCTTTTTCTGCCTCTGCTCCTCAGCCTCTAAACGCTCTCCAACCTCTACTATGGTAGCCTTATCCACCAACTCGGTAAAGTCTTGCAACTTCAGAATCGACACATGTTTGTATATTTCTCTCATCAGACTTCTTTCAAACTGCCGCACTTTCTTCACCTCATTCAGAATAATGTACGGGGCAAAGCGAGATAGTTCGATGAACCTCACAGCGTACTGCTGTACGGTCTGCTGTCCCTGCTTTAGGTTTAGGAACTCTTCAATCTTAGCTTCCCTAGACGAGGCTGGGAAATACCTGTCGAAGAATATCTCCTTAAACCGCTCCTATGTCATCTCTACAGGTACTATCCTCTGCTATCGTCCACCACCTTTTTGCCTCTCCCGTCAATCTATAGGTAGCAGACAGCACCCTCTGCTCCTCTGAACACTGTAGCACTGTAAATATTTTCTCTATCTCCTGCACCCAGTTTTCAGCGACTACGGGATCCGTTCCTCCCGAGAAAGCTAGAGGATTCATCTTAATGAATTTCTTGATCGTGCTCCCATGGCCGGTTGATGGACCCCCCTGTTCCCTCGAGCTCCTGGCAATTTCGGCCATAACTTGTTGTGCCACGCTGCGTAAAACTACATCTAAATCACTACTCGTAGTGCCTGAGGGTCTAGCACCCTCATTCCCACTAGTGTGGGCACTGCTGCCACCAGGGTCTATCCTGAAAAACAAATAACTTAACTCATAACCCCTTCACTATACATATTACCCAACCAATATAGTATATACTCCTAATTTATTCATCTCTCCTAATCTTAATTCAAGGTTCAATCCTGCAACATAGATATCCAACCTGACGATAGTTTACCATGACTTTCTTGAAATTGTCCCCTCAGGAAAATCACACAAAGCACCACAAAAGTCCTGCATCTAGACTACAAAATAAGACCTCAAATCCCCTTATCATATACTCTAGTATTATTACTATTGCACATTAGAGTCTACAGAACCTAGTATCCTAAGCTCTGATACCAAACTGTAATGACCTGCTTATCTTAATATAAAATGGAACATAATAAATAAAATGGTCAACCCGAAACTGTGGGTAATGGGGACACCTGTCATTCACAGCGGAAACCTAAGTAGCAGTAATTATAAAATTACAACCATCCAACCATAAAACATAATCCTAGAGTCTACTTACACCAAAATAACACACACACACACACACACACACACACACACACACACACACACACATATATATATATATATATATATTTGCAATCTCCCATAACATTCTAAATACAATTAGGATCTTACAAAAAAATAATCATAATCCTAGTACAAAATCTTACCCTCCTAGTAGGGTAACTCAACAAACTCAACGGCGGCTACGACCCGCCGGTCTCTCAGGGTTTCCTGAAAAATTAAGTTCGGGGGTGAGACACTTCTCAGTAAGGGAAAATAAACTAAATGCAGTTGTGTGGCAACATTAACATTTAATGCAATTATACATATACAGTACATTTTATATATCTATAAACATTCATCATATCATACTGAATAATCATATACTTTCATATTTACTAATAAATCATATCGCTCATAAAACGTTTGTTATAGCTGATAATACTGAAAACATACTCAGGATGAATAGCTGGCTGATGTCATGTATTACCCCCCATGACGGGTTGTGCAGCCCGAAGGCGGGACCCGACAATGGCTGGTTGACCACTGCCGAGTCAAAAATATCTATAAGTACGATGGGCCCACCACACCTTGGTCCGTACTGCCAGGTGGACGTTTACAAGTCTACACTAAAAGCCACATTGACTATCCATCTCCCAACCCCTCGTGGGGTGGTTAGCACAAGTCTGAACATAAATATCTGATCTATATAGTTACGGTATTGAGCTCCTGAAACTGAACTAAACTAATATCCGGGTTTTGATAACATATAATACATGATATTATAACGTTTTTCATAATTTCGTAAATACGGCTTCGCACCGAAAATCATTCCATATATACGGCCTCGCACCGAACATTTCATAAATACGGCCTCGCACCGAAATCATTTCATATATATACGGCCTCGTGCTAAAATCATTTCATACATATCATTCTGATAATAAATCAATTATCATGTACTTATCAAAATCATATTATACTTTATCTTTTCATAACTCCTAAAAACTTGCTTTATTCGTAAAATTTGTCATATCATTACTTTTCATAAAAAATAACATTCATGCCACACAAAGTTGAATAATTCCGTACATTTCATTCTAAAATCTCATTTTCCGTATAATAGCAGTATTTTCCCAATAACATGCATTTTCTCAATAATATTCAAATATCATGCATGCTTTCCTAAAAATTAATTTACTGATAAATAATAATAATACGCGTGGAAAATTACTGTTTTAGTTTATTCCCTTACCTAACTATTGAGAAAAGCCCCTATATACTCTAGTCTCACACCCGTAGGATTTCTTATTCAACACCCTGAAATCAAAAACTCGCAGAACTAAATTTCGGTATTTTCATGTGAATATCATTTCCTATAACTACAATAAGACCAAATTTGACATAAAAAGTCCTACCTCAACTCACGGATGATTTTTGACTAGCTTTCACCAATGATCCGCTCTGGCATACTTGGAGAGAACTTCCCCAGGAGCGTCGTGGTGGCCTCAGATCGTCGATCCGGTGAGTGACGGAACCGGAATCGAAGAGATAGGAGAGAGAAACCGAAGGGGGAGAGAGAGAGTGTGAGGGTTTCTTATTCTTTGCATAAATCTGAGTTTTTTGTACTATTTATAGGGCTGGATTCATCGATGAGACACATCACCTCGTCGACGAGTCCTATAGAAAGTTCATCGACGAACCTGCACCTTTGTCGACAAATTTTTGACTTCCCCAAAAACACTCTCTCGGTATCTTCTTGTCGACGAAACTTGTCTTCATCGACGAAGTCTGTTGCCTCGTTCTGTTATCGTTTCCATTTCCCTTTTTCTCTATTTAAATTACATTATTATTATTTGGGTCATTACAGTGTTGACCTTCACCTGTAGAGTATCCAATCCAGTTTGCATTATTTCACTAAAATTAAGATAGTGAGTATAGAATGGCAAGAACCAGGAAGGAGTATTGGCAGCCTGTGAAACGAAGGGAGCTTGCTCAGAAGGCTGAGGAGGAGGCTCAGGTGTCGGGTGCCTACGACCTTTATGAAACCAAATTTGAGTGTAATTTTTATAACCCATCAACTTGAGAGTAGTGGCTGAAAAAAATGTCATAATGGGTTTTTTAACAAAATTGAAGGATGGTGTAAGGAAGTGATGATGGGTAAAGACTAGATTCAACATCCAAGCATAAGGAAGAATGATGCGGGGAGCTTTATCCTTCATGATCATCCATTTTTTGATAAGGCTTGGTAGGTTCAGTTTCTTACCTTTCAAAATACACCACATGACATAACAATCAAGGAAAGAAACATGATCATGTGAGCCAGTGCGGGGTAGGATGTTGTAGGTGATGAGTTTGTGCAAAATCAACGCTTGGAGGTTCAACTGTTTGTAAAGCGGGGGATTTCCAAAGTAAACAGGTGTGTCGGTCATTACAAGTGGTGGAAAGTCCTGTGGAGTAAACCCTTGCTCCATAATCTACTTTTTTTTTTTTTTTTCTACAGGTTTACATTCAAAGTCTCTTGGCTTGACACAAATAAGTTTCCCAAGTGATAACAGTGTGATGCTTATGGTTTGCCCTAAGAGGTTAGTGGTAAAACCAACTTCTTATTTCTCCATATTTGCATAAAATAGCTTAACCAAATTGGGCTAATGTCCATTTGCTTGGTATGTGATGAACTTCTCCTATCCAATATCTTCGAAAAGTGCAATAATTTCAGGAAAATCCAAATTGAAAAATGAGACATCAAGAACTTTACCGAGTATTGGATCCGACGATTGGATTTGATTTCGGTAGAGTGTCTTGGCTTGAGGGGTGTTAAGCCTTGTCCACTTCATCGTTGTCGACACGTCAAGAGGAGGAGGAAGCCTTGTTCTCGGTTGTTTTGGTTCATGCCATGATTTTGGGATTTTTGAAGATGAAAAAATTGAAAACCCTAACTTGTTTTTAATGATGGAGAGGGTAGGGTTTGGTTTGGATCACCAAGGATTTGGAGAATTTGTCAAGAGCTGAAGTTGATTAAGGGGGAGAAGGTGTTTTTGGAAGGCTAGATGCAGACACCCGGATAATTTTCATAATTTAATAATAGAAGAAGGAGGGAAAAGGAATTAAAAATTGGAAATTAAATAGGGTTTGGTAGACGAACACAGGGGATTTGTCGATGAGCACAGGGGATTCATCGACGAGCACACATGAGGGGCTCATCGACGGGGACGTGTCTCGTCAACAAGAAGATACCGAGAGGGTATATCTCAATTCTGAATTTCGTCGACCATGACAAGTATTCGTTGACGAAGGTTAGTGTATAAATAGCCTAAACTTCATTTTTCAGCTGGAAATTCACGCACAAAATCCCTCTTCTCTCTTAGTTTTCGGGCTGGATTCTTCGTCGACCATGATAAGTATTCGTTGACGAAGGTTAGTGTATAAATAGCCTAAACTTCATTTTTCAGCTGAAAATTCACGCACAAAATCCCTCTTCTCTCTTAGTTTTCGGGCTGGATTTTTTCCGGTTCGACGATCCGAGGCCACCACGACACTCTTAGGGAAGTTCTCTACAAGTCTGCTGGAGTGGATTTTTGGTGGGGCTGCCTTGGATTTCATCCCAAATTCAAGGTAAGATCTTTTATTCAATATTTGGCTTTACCATAGTTATAAGTTATGTAGTACACAGAGAAATACTGAAGTTTTGTCCTGGGGGATGTTGTTTTCAGGGTGTTAAGAGGGGAACCCTACGGGTGTAGGACCAGTTATACTAGGGGCTTTCAAGTAGTATGGTATGGGAAATATGCTATGCCAGGGATTTTAGAATGTATGTCAAAAGACTATGTTTATGTATGTGTGTATATATATATATCAGCTTATTGATTAGTTTTTCCAGAATATTATTCTTATTAGTATTACAATAAAATTGTAGAAATTGAGCATGGAATTTTGAATACTTAAATGTGTAGCATGAGTTTATTACAGTATAGTATGATGATTAGACAACTTTATAGATATTTAGTTATACTATATATTAGCAGAAAGTATGAGTTGTAGAATTTTCAGAATGACATGATTTCTAAAACCATAACACTCAAACATTACAGATTATTCAGATAGAAATTTCAAACATAAATTATAGATATTTCAGAAAGATATTGCAGATATTTCAGAAAAAGATTATAGATATTTCAAACAGATATTAGAGATATTTCAGTTCAGATTTATAATGTTATGGTTATTTTGAAATCATGTTAAAATAGTAAGATATATATATATATATATATATATATATATATGTATGTATGTATATTAGTATTATGTAGTATCAAATCCCTGAGAAAATTTCAGACAAATTTAAACAGTAGAGCACGATATTGTCACTATTTCAGATAGAGTGCAATCACATAACTTAGATAGTATGTGGATTCCGTCTAACCGTGCCAGGAGAGATTATAGTCTCCCAAGCAAGCTGGGTTGAGGTGGCCGGTTAGATGAGATAGATCTGGAGTTTGCCCGGGGAGACTGCAGTGGGCTAGATTTTCGGTTGATAGAGATATAGGTTGACTTGCCTGATAGGCCAACCAGAGTAAATCCCGTCTACGGGCCACACAACCCTGTTATGAGGGGTTAAATCATGACATACAGATCCCAGGGTATCATCACATAAGTTCCTATGTACAAATATATCATACATCAGCAGTTATATTATGATATTAGAAGTATGTATAATTTGAGAACTTATATACACAGTTGTATTTTAAATTACAGTGCATGTGATTTATACAATATATCAGCTTACTTGTTTTATAGTATCAGTATTGTATCTGTATATTAAAAGTGTAACTTAGCCGCCACACACTAGTAATAACATATTTCCTCTTACTGAGCGTTGTTTCATCCCAGTGACTTACTATTTTTCAGGAGATCCAGCTAGGCGAGCGGATTAGGCTCGCGGGTAGAGGACTACTTATGCTGCCCTTGTTGGAAGGGTAGGTGTTTCTTTGATGCTAGGTTCGTGGTGATTTTTGTGTTTTTCCTAGGGTGACGATTTCAAGAAAGTCATAGTAAACTATCGACGAATCATGTGTTTAGGTTACATGATTGGATTTTGAGTCAGGAACAGGAGTGATAGTTAATAGAGAATCTAAGGTTTTAGTTGAATGAAATAAATTAGATCTGTATGGGTGATAGGATCTTGAAATAGTGTTCTTTGTATTTTCAGGATAGATCTAGGGAGTAGTGGTACGAATGCTGGAAGTGATAGACCAGTACCCTCTAGTATGGGAGGTGGAGATACAGATGCGGTATTACGCAGCGTCACCCAGCAGATGATGGCTGAGATGGCTAGGAGCAGGGGAGAGTGTGGCTGCACGATCGAGCAGTTTACGTGGATGAAGCCTCCATTTTTTGTTGGAGGACCTGACCCGATTATAGTTGAAAATTGGGTTTATGACATTGAGGAGATTTTGGCAGTGTTTGCATGTACAGACGAGAAGAAGACGTCATTTGCGTCATTTAAACTGACAGGAGAGGTGAAACGCTGGTGGAGGTCAGCGTGATTGATTGAGGAACAGAGGCCTGATCCAATGCCAGTGACATGGAGTCGGTTAAAGGAACTATTTTTTGAGCGATATTTCCCTACTATCATTTGGAGCGCGAAGGTAGCAGAATTTCTGCATTTAACTTAGGGGCAGATGATAGTGTCACAATATGCTCCATGATTTATAGAGTTGTCTCGTCTTGCCCCACACTTGGCACTAGATGAGGAGAAGAAAGCACGGAAATTTGAAGAAGGTCTAAGGCAGAATTTGTTTGAGCAAGTCATTGGTTTTAGGGCTCAAACATTTGCAGAGGTGGTGGACAGAGCTACCATTATCGAGAGTGGTATGCAAAGAGGTGTCGCAGCTCAAAGCCAGAGGAAGAGGTTCGCGCCTCAAGATTATCAGGTGAGTCCCAGCCGAGAGTCATGGAGAGGAGACCGATATGGAGGTAGTTAGGGACGGATGACGGGGCATGGTGGTCCTTAGGGTGGACGAGCTATTCCTACCTGTCCTAGATGTGGCCGAAGACATCTAGGTGAATCTAGAATGGAGGAGGACATCTACTACCATTGTAGGAGACTCAGGCACAGGTCTTGGTCATGTCAGGGATTGCTGGCCTAGGAACCAACTCCCAAATCATTTCGGGGTGGTTATCAGGCGCCCCATGGAGGCCAGCAGAGGAACACTGCACCGGTGAGAGTCTATGTGTTGATGTCGGGTGATGCCGAGGCAGCTGGAGATGTAGTTACAGGCACCTTTACTGCTTTTTTCATATAAAGCTGTTGTTTTATTTGATACAGGTGCCACCTATTCTTTTATTTCATTGGTGTATTCTATGTTAACGGCGTATGAGACATAGTTATTGGATGTTGGGCTGGCTGTAGCTACGTCAACTAGATCAGTGGTGAGATGTAGGAGAATACTAAGGGACTTTCTTGTGAACATTCAGGGAAAAGTACTGCCAGCTGATCTTGTGATATTAGACATGCAAGGGTTTGATATAATTCTAGGTATGGATTGGTTTGTGGTTAATCATGCTAGTATTCATTGTCATTTGAAAGAAGTGATTTTCAAGCCTCCAGGTGAGCAAGAATATAGATTTCTTGGTTAACGTGTACGTTTTTTGTCACAGCTGGTGTTAGCTATTCAGGTGAAGAAACTGATTCAAGATGGCTGCTAGAGATTTGTTACCTACATAAAAGAATTGCCAAAATAAGAACTAGAACAAGTCAATATTCCTGTGGTTATAAAATTTTTCAGATGTATTTCCATAAGAATTACCTTGTTTGCCACCAAACCATGAAGTTGAATTTATGGTGGATCTTCTACCGGGGTCAACACCAGTATCTAAAACACCTTATCGAATGGCTCCAGCCAAGTTAAAAAAACTAAAATATCAATTATAGGAATTTCTAAATAAAAGATTTATCAGGCCCAACGTGTCGCCCTGGGGAGCACTAGTTCTATTTGCAAAGAAAAAGGATGGGACCTTGAGGATGTGTATAGATTATAGAGAGATAAATAAACTGATAGTTAAGAATAAATATCTTCTTACCAGGATCGACGACTTGTTTGATCAGCTCTAAAGGACGTAGGCTTATTCTAAAATTGACCTTCGGTCGGGTTATCATCAGGTGAAAGTTAGGGCAGAAGATATTTCAAAGACGACATTTCAAATGAGATATGGGCATTACGAGTTCTTAGTAATGTCATTTGGATTGACTAACGCACCAGCGGTATCTATGGATTTAATGAACCGAGTGTTCCATCAGTACTTGGACCAGTTTGTGATTGTATTCATTGATGATATACTCGTCTACTCGAGGAGTTTTGAGGAACACGAGTAACATTTGAGACTGGTATTAAAAACATTAAGAAAGAGAAAGCTACATGCAAAGTTCAAGAAATGTGAATTCTGGCTGAGGCAAGTTTCTTTTCTCAACCATGTGATCTTCGAGACCGGTGTATCAGTTGACCTAAGTAAGATAGAGGTAGTAGTGAATTGAGTAAGGTTAGGGAACGTCAAGAGGTTAGAAGTTTTCTGGGTTTGGCAGGCTACTACAAACGCTTTGTTGACGGTTTCTCCAACTTATCAAGTCCGCTAACGCGACTTACAAGGAAAAATGTAAGATTTGAATGAAATGATGACTGTGAGCAAAGCTTTTAGGAGTTGAAACAGAGGTTGGTTATTGACCCAATGCTGGCTGTCCCATCCCATCAGGAGAGGACGGGTTTGTGATATACAGTGATGCATCTTTGAAGGGTCTTGGGTGTGTGTTGATGCAGCACGGAAGGGTTATTACGTATGCTTCTAGACAACTTAAAGAATATAAAAAGAACTATCTTGTGCATGACTTAGAATTAGTTGCAGTGGTTTATGCTTTAAAAATCTGGAGGCATTATCTATATGGTGGAAAGTGCGAAATCTTCACGGATCACAAAAACTTAAAATATTTCTATACCCAAAAAGAACTGAATATGAGATAAAAAGGTGGTTAGAACTTATTAAAGACTATGACTGCACTATTAGTTACCACCTAGGGAAAGCGAATGTGGTAGCAGATGCTCTGATCAAGAAATTAGTGGGACCAGTACTGACAACTATGGAGATTCAGCACCTGATCTAGATGGATTTAGAGAGACTTGGAATAGAGTTAGCAGAGGATAATCCTCGGGCATTTATTTCTAGCTTAGTTGTGCAGCCTACGCTATATGAGAAGATTAAGGCCGCTTAGAGTGATGACGCAGAATTAATAGAGGTAATAGCCAAAGTACAGGATGGTCAGGTAGAAGAGTTCGGTATCTCTGAAGATGGAGCTTTGAAGGTTCGCACCAGATTGTGTGTGCTAGTAGATGATGATAATAGAAAAATAATTTTAGAGGAGGCTCATAGATCACTATACACAGTTCATCCTGACAGTACTAAAATGTATAGGGATCTACGAGAGTATTTCTGGTGGAGTGGGATGAAAAGAGAAATTACCAAATTTGTACAGAAGTGTTTGACATGCCAGCAAGTTAAGGCTAAGCACTAGAGACCAGCAGGGTAGTTACAGCCACTTTTTATTTCAGAGTGGAAGCATGATCATGTCTCTTTGGATTTTATTACTGGGTTACTACCAGTACGACAGAGATTGTATACTATTTGGGTGATCGTTGATCGTCTGACGAAGGCCGCTCATTTCATCCCCATTAAAGTCAGCTATTCCATGGACAGATTGACAAAAATATATGTTTAGGAAATAGTTCGTGTCCATGGTGTACCGATATCTATAGTCTCAGACTGAGATCCTCGGTTTACTTCACGATTTTGAAAAAGATTTTAGGAGGCTATGGGTACACGGTTAGCATTTAGCACTGCTTTTCACTCTTAGATAGATGGTTAGACTGAGAGAAAAATTCATACATTAGAAGATATGCTTCGGGTGTGCGTGCTAGATTTTGGGGGTAGCTGGACCTAGTGTATGCCGCTAGTTGAGTTTGCTTATAATAACAGCTATCAGGCTAGCTTCCGCATGACACCTTATAAGGCCCTGTATGGTAGAAGGTGTTGTTCTCCTCTTTTTTTTGGGATGAAGTAGGCGAGAAGCGAGTTTTGGGTCCATAGATAGTACAACAGGCGTATGATAAGGTCCGACTAATTAAAGAAAGAATTAGTACCGCGCAGAATCGGTAGAAAAGCTACGCAGACACTCGCTGCCGGGAATTAGAATTTGATGTGGGGGATTGGGTATTCTTGAAGGTAGCTCCTCTGAGAGGAATTATAAGATTTGGAAAGAAGGGCAAGCTGAGCCCTAGGTTTGTTGGCCCTTTTGAGATACTAGAGATAGTGGGGTCAGTTGCCTACATGCTAGCTTTGCTGCCAGCTTTGTTTAGGATACATGATGTGTTCCATGTTGCTATGCTAAGGAAATGCGTCCCAGACCCATCCCACATAATCAGTTATGTAGAAATAGAGCTTAAAGATTCATTAGTTTATGAGGAAGCACTAGTACAGATCTTATATCGAAAGACACAAGCATTGCGCACCAAAGAAATTTAGCTGGTGAAAATTTTGTGGAGAAATCATGCTATAGAGGAAACTTCTTAGGAGCTCGAGGAACAGATAAGACAGAAATACCCACAATTATTCCAAGAGATTTAGTTATAATAAAGTAAAATGTAAGTAGTTAGATAATGTTTCTTTTGCACGTACGTGTATTGATTTAGTTAGTAAGTAGATTTTTAGTTTTATATGTGTAATCTCCCTAAAACTTAGAAAGCAACCACGGTATTCCTCCGCCATAAGTGAGGGTAAGTAATAAAATAAGTAGATCATTTATTTTTTCTAGGGGATGATGAACCATATAGATAATAAATTTCGAGGACAAAATTTTATAAGGAAGGGAGAAAGTAGAGACCCGGATAATTTTCATAATTTAATAATAGGAGAAGGAGAGAAAAGGAATTAAAAATTGGAAACTAAACAGGGTCTCGTTAACGAACACAAGGGATTCGTCGACAAGCACATATGAGGGGCTCTTCAATGGAGACGTGTCTCATCGATGAGAAGATACTGAGAGGGTATATCTCAATTTTGAATTTCGTCAACGAGGATAAGTATTCGTTGATGAATTTCCTTCTTGATCTCGTCGACGAAGATGCGTGGCTCGTCGACGAAGGCCAGTGTATAAATAGCCTAAACTTTATTTTTCAGCTGAAAATTCATGCAAAAAATCCCTCTTCTCTCTCTTTTTTGTCTCTCCCACCTTCTCTCTAAGTTTTTAGGCTAGATTCTTGTCGGTTCAAAGATCCGAGGCCACCACGACACGCTTGAGGAAGTTCTCTACAAGTCTGCTGAAGTGGATCGTTGGTGGGGCTGCCTTGGATTTCATCCCAAATTCAAGGTAAGACCTTTTATTCAATATTTGGCTTTACCATAGTTATAAGTTATGTAGTACACAAAGAAATACTGAAGTTTTATCCTGGGGGATGTTATTTTCGGGGTGTTAAGCGGGGAACCCTACCGGTGTAGGACCAGTTATACTAGGAGCTTTCAAGTAGTCAGGTATGGGAAATATGCTATGCTAGGGATTTTAGAATGCATGTCAGAAGACTATGTTTATGTATATATATATATATATATATAAGCTTATTGATTAGTTTTTCCAGAATATTATTGTTATTAGTATTACAGTAGAATTACAGAAATTGAACATGAGATTTTGATTACTCAAATGTGTGGCATGAGTTTATTACAGTATAGTATGATGATTAAATAACTTTACAAATATTCAATTATACAGTATATTAGTAGAAAGTATGAGTTGTAGCATTTTCAGAATGACATGATTTCTAAAATCATAACACTTAGACATTACAGATTATTCAGATAGAAATTTCAGACGGAAATTATAGACATTTCAGAAAGATATTACAGATATTTCAGACAGAGATTACAGATATTTTAGACAGATATTAAATATATTTCAGTTCATATTTATAGTGTTATGGTTATTTTGAAATCATGAAAAAACAACAAGATATATATATATATATATATATATATATATATATATATTAGTATTACACAGTATCAGATCCCTAAGGAAATTTCAAATAGATTCAAACAGCAGAGCACGGTATCATTACTATTTTAGATAGAGTGCAACCACGTAACTCAGATAGTATGTGGATTCTACCTAATCGTGCCAGGAGATATTGCAGTATCCCCAGCAAGCTAGGTTGAGGTGGTCGGTCAGACGAGATAGATCTAGAGTTTGCCCGGAGAGACTGCAGTAGGCTAGATTGTCAGTTGATAGAGATATATATTGACTTGCCTGATAGGCCAACCAAAGTAAGTCCCGCCTACGGGTTACACAACCCTGTCATAAGGAGTTAAATCATGACATACAGATCCCAGGGTATCATCACAGAAGTTCCTATGTACAGATCATACAACAATAGTTATATTATGATATTAGAAGTATGTATAATTAGAGAACTCAGATACACAATTGTATTTTAAATTATAGTGCATGTGATTTATACAGTATATCAGTTTACCTGTTTTACAGTATCAGTATTGCATCTGTATATTAAAAGTGTAATTTAGCCGCCACGCACTAGTAATAGCATATTTCCTCTTACTGAGCGTTGTCTCATCCCAGTGACTTACTATTTTTCAGGAGATCTAGCTAGGCGAGCAAATTAAACTCGCAGGTAGATGACTACTTACGCTGCCCTTGTTGGCAGGGTAGGTGTTTCTGTGATGCCAGTGGTTTGGGGTAGATCCCAAGTTTTGATGATGTCACTGGGTATTTTGTGATATATATATATATATATATATATATATATATTGGGAATCATAGTTTTCTGGTATTGTATATAGATGTTTACAGTTTCTTGTGTACCACTGCTTAGGAATGTATAGTGTATAGAGTTTCCTCAGTGCTTTTCGAGCCTGAGATGTTTCAGTAGCATCACAGACAGTTTGGTCATATAGTTTATATACATTATGGAAAAAATATATATATACAGCAGGTCGTTACATTAGAAGTAGTGTCAGGCAACTGGTGAGAGATAAAATGAGGGATTTTCGAGTTTTAAAGAAGTCACCCGGCACGAGTCAAGTGCCTGCCACTCGAGGAGTCAGGCGCCTGATGACCATATTTTCATTAGGCAGTAGCCTAATAGGCGCCTGCCTTTCAGGTGGCAGTCTCCTGTCATGCAAGATTTTTCTGAATTCCTTTCCTAAACAACTTCTCGAACATGTAGCAACCCTAATTCACGTCTAATAAATACAAATCGATCATCTAAAAAGGGGTTTTGTGAAAATTTCTGCTAATTGATCATTTGTATTAACGAACTCAGGTTATTTCTTCTTTTTATACGTGATCTCTCAAGAAATGATTTCTAATGTCAATATGTTTTGTTCTTGAGTGAGATACTGAACTTTTTGATATATTTATAGCACTTGTATTATCACATTTAACTGGGATTGTTGTATATTCCAAATTATAGTATTTTAATTGTTGTTTCATGTATAATGTTTGTGCACAACAACTCCCAGCAGCTACGTATTCAACCTCGGCTATGGGTAAGGCTACGAAATTTTGCTTTTTAGAAAACCAAGAGACTAGTGAGTGTCCTAGAAAGTGACAAGTGTCACTAGTTCTCTTTATATCTATTTTACATCTGGCATAGTCCGCATCTGAGTAACTAATCATTTCAAAACTAGTGTCCTTAGGATACCAAAGACCTAAGTCCATGGTGCCTATCAAGTATCTCAAAATTCTTTGAACAACTATTTGGTGTGATTCTTTGGGTGCTGATTGGAAACGTGCACACATACACACATGGAACATTATGTCGGACCTACTAGCTGTTAGGTATAGTAAACTTCCAATCATTCCTCTATAATACTTCATATCTATCGGTTTTCCTTTCTCATCTTTATCAAGGCTAATGGAAGTGCTCATGGGGGTTCATATAGGTTTACTATTTTCCATATCAAATTTTTTAATCATATCATTTATGTATTTTGATTGACTTATAAAAGTCTCATTCTTTGCTTGTTTGATTTGTAGTCCAAGAAAATAGTTTAATTCCCCCATCATACTCATTTCAAATTCCTCTTACATATATTTTGCAAATTCTTTACATAGATTTTCATTAGTAGCACCAAATACTATATCATCTACATAGATTTGAATTAACAGCATGTCATCTTTTTTAGTTTTAATGAAGAAGGTACTAACAAATTTTCCGCTTGAAAGCCCCTTCTCTATTAAAAATCCACTAAGTCTTTCATACCAAGCCCTAGGGGTTTGTTTCAACCCATATAAAGCCTTAGTTAGTTTAAACACATAATCAGAATTTTTTATATTTTGAATCCAAGGGGTTATTCTACATATACCTCTTCATTAATATAACCATTCAAGAAAGCACTTTTAACATCCATATTATATAATTTAAATTCTTTGTGGTATGCATAAGCTAATAGCATTCTTATAGCTTCCATTCTAGCTTCGGGGGCAAAAGTTTCATCATAATCTATCTCTTCTTCTTGATTATACCCTTTAACTGCAAGCCTAGCTTTGTTTCTAACTACTATACCATTTTTATCCTTCTTGTTTCTAAAAACCGATTTAGTTCCAATAATTGAATGATTTTCAGGTTTGTGTACTAATTGTCTTACTTTACTTTTTTCAAATTGGTTTAATTCCTCTTGCATAGAAATTATCCAAGAGTCATAATTTAAAGCTTCTTCAACATTTTTAGGTTCATCTTGAGATAAGAATGCATAATGATTGCTTAAATTTTTTAATGATGATCTAGTAGTTACACCTCTTGAAAGTTCTCCTATAATTTGATATTGAGAGTGATTTCTTACATACTTCCATTCTCTTGGTAATTCAAGATTTTCTATAGGTTTATCTTTTGAGGTTTCTTCAATGTTTTCTTCTTTTTCTTCTTTGATTTTTAGATTATCTTCTTTTTGTGAGATATCATCCTTTTCTTCATTCTTGATTTCTTTTGTGAAAGGATTTGATTCATCAAAGTTTACATGTATTGATTCAATGATGGTTAGAGTTCTTTTGTTATAGATCTTTTAGGCCTTACTATTTGTAGAATATCCTAGAAAAATTCTTTCATCCAATTTAGCATCAAATTTTCCTATGTCCTTTTTGTTATTGAGAACAAAACACTTACATCCAAAAATATGGAAGTAAGCTATGTTAGGCCTTCTTCCGTTCCATAATTCTTAAGGTATCTTGTTTAGGCTTGTTCTAATGGACACCCTGTTAATTACATAGCAAGTTGTATTTGCAACTTCGGCCCATTTTCATTCAGCATAGTTCTTGCCTTAAAGAATTCTATTTTTCCTCTCAACAACTCCATTTTGTTGTGGAGTTCTAGGTGCTGAGAAATTATGGCTTATTCTATGATTATTAGAAAAATTTTCAACATCTTTATTTTTAAATTCTCTTCTTTGGTCACTTCTTAGGTTTGAAATATTGTAGCCTTTTTCATTTTGAAGTTTCTTGCATAGATTTATTAATAAATCACAAGCTTCAACTTTGTTAGCTAAAAACAATACCCATGTGTATCTAGGGTAGTCATCAACAATCACCAAGGCATATTGTTTTCCTCCTAAACTTTGTGTTTTAGTAAGTCCAAATAAATCTAAGTGTATGAATTCTAGGGGTCTACTAGTTGATATGTGTTTCTTCTTTTTAAAGTTTGTCTTGATTTGTTTTCCTAGTTGCATCACAAATTTTGTCTTTGATAAACTTAGTGTTAGGAAAGCCCTTTACTAAATTCTTCTTAGAAATTTTAGATAGAAGGTCCATGCTAGCATGTCCTAATCTTCTATGTCAAAGCCAACTATTTTCACTCATGGTAGCCAAGCAAGTTACGTCTTGAGAAATTAGGCTATCAAAATTTATGCAATACACATTATTCATTCTATGTGTTGTAAATAGTGTTTCATGATTCCTAGGATTTTGTACTATGCATTTGTCTTTCTTAAATATTATATCAAACCCTTTGTCACTAAGTTGACTAATACTTAATAGATTGTTCTTTAGACCATCCACCAACAAGACAATCTTTACCTATTTTACCGATTCCGATAATTTTGCCTTTTACATTGTCACCAAAAGTTACATATCCTCCATCCTTTTGAGTGAGGGTGGTGAACTTTGATCTATCACCCGTCATATGTCTTTGGACAGAGTGGACCTAAAGCAGACCTACAAGAGAGGATTTATGTTGTTACTTTTGGGACCCAAACTTTCTTAACTCTTTTCAAGTCTTGTCTAGATTTAGTGTTTATCTTCCATTCATTTTTCACTTTGATATATTTTTTCTTAAGTGGACAATTAAACATTACATGTCCCTTATTTTTACACATGTAGCAAGTAGTATGTTCATGTATGTTTGTGGATGAAGTACTTGCATAGTGTTTAGATTGTTTTACAAAATATCCCATGAATAAATTTTTCTTCCTTTTGTTTGGTATTCCATTGTAACCAATTCTTTCTCTATTGTTAGTCATCCTTTGTTGTCCTGCCATTTTTTCAAAGTTTTCTTTTCCTCTAGTAAGTTGTAAATAATCTTTTCTTTATCTTGAATTGAGTTTTTAAGTTCGTTTATTTCTAAGTCTTTCTTTTCATCTTCATTTACTTGAGACTTCACTAATTATTGAGACATGTCATTAATTTTCTTTTTAAGCTCATCAATTTGTGAGTCTTTTTCTTTTTCAGCAGATTTTGAGGTTTCAAACTGATTTCTAAGTGATTCATTTTGTTGTTTCAAGATTATGTTCCTTTTTGATACTTTAACAAATCTATTATGAAGAGAAAACAATTCAACTTTAATTTCTTTGTAGGAGGGCCTACTCTCACATGAATTATTACATGATTCATCACATGAATCTTCCGAGGAGTTATAAGAGTTTACCTCTTCGTTGTGCGCCATGAAGCACATGTTGACCATCTCTTTTTTGCTGGATTCACTTGAACTTGTGTCATCCTATGTAGCTTTCATTGCTGGCTTTTTCTTCTTCTTTTCCTTCTTGAGCTGAGGGCAATCCAGCTTGATGTGTACGGCCTTTTTGCAATGGTAGCATGTAGGTGGATCATTTTTTTTTTTCTTGTTTTCCTTTTTACTATTTTCACATTTTTCAATTTTTGATCCTCTAAATTTTCTAGTGAATTTCTTATTTCTTTTGAAGAATTTTCCAAGTCTTTTAGTTATGAATGCTAATTCTTCATCATCTAATTCACTGGAATCATTCTCTTCTTCACTTGAACATTCTTTTGAGGCTTTAAGAGCTGTGAATTTTTTATTTTTATTTTCAGTATTTCTTTCTTTCATAGCGATTTCATAGGTTAGAAGTGATCTTATGAGTTCATTTAGTGAGATTGTTTTGAGGTTTCTACCTTCTGTTATGACTGTGGCTTTTGATTCCCAAATTGGTGGAAGTCCTCTAAGGATTTTTCGAATCATCTCATATGTGGAATATGTTTTCCCTAAAGCATTTAGTGAGTTTATAATATGTGTGAACCTAGTGTACATGCTTGTGATGGTTTCGTCAAAATTCATCCTAAAGGCTTCATATTCACTAGTCAACATATCAATCCTATTATCTCTAACATCTACGATACCTTCGTAGGTTACTTCTAGTTTATCCCAAATTTCCTTTGCTATTTTACATGTCATAACTCTATTGAATTCATTAATATCAAGTGCACATTATATGACATTTACTGTACTAGAGTTAACTTGCAGCATTTTAAGATCTAAATCATTAATCTATTTTTCATCTTTAGGGACTTCTTTTCCATCCACAAGTTTGGTAGGGACTAGGTTACCATATGTAACAACCTTCTAAGCTTTCCAATCCATTGTTTGGAGATATATTCTCATACATTGTTTCCAAAAGGTATAGTTGAGTCCACAAAATATAGGTGGTCTATTTGAGAATTGACCTCACCAAAGGGAGCTACTCCTATGTGTGCCATCTAGATCTTTATATAGCTTCTAATTAGGATTTGCTATAACCCTTATCTGATACTAATTGAAAAACAAGGTGTAGTCCCAAGAGGGGAGGGGGGTGAATTGGGTTATTAAAATTTCTTTTAAATCCTTTTTTTTATTTTATAAATTCTTAACCTCTTTTAATTCTTTTAATGAATTCTTGACTTCTTCTTAATTTAGCAATCACACAAAAACTTAAATCTTTTTATTCAATCCACAACCACACAAGAACTTCAATCAACCAATCAAACAACCACAATGTGTTCAATCAAGATATGCTATATAATTCATTTGACAATTCCCAGCTTGGTTGTATGTAGCCCAATGAAAAATGAATTTGGTCTTTCTGTATGATAAACAATATAACATTCACGCTATTTCCAAATTTCAGATTTCAAATAATCCTTCAGTTAATAGGTTTCGGGGTGTTGACCAATCAACGTACTCCGTTATGGTTTCTGCAAATTATTGATCAACCAACGTATTCCCTTTCGGTTTCCGCAAGTCCCAAAAACAAATTAAGCATCAGCTTATTTAAAATCCAAACCACATAGTTTTTATGATTAGGAAATTTAAATCATCCACGCAGTTAATATATTTGCTGAGATATAAAATAGAGTAAGGGAAAGAGAAGGAGATCAAGGTTTTTACGAGGTTCAGCTTATCCCTAGCCTACGTCCTTAAACTAAGCAAACCACCTAAGGATTTCACTATACCTGTTCCTTTTCGGGTGGAACAAACCTTTTACACTTCCCTCTTTTATAGGTAGAAATACCTCTCCAAACGAAATCCTATGCTTGGTAACAACGATCCAACAGCCCTCGAATCATCTACAAGACAAGAAACAAGAGAAGAGAACTTGTGTACAAGAGACACTCTCAGATAGAGTAGGTTAGTACACCAATCAACACTATATACTTCAAAGTAATTCAATATAAACTAAATGAAGCTCAATAAAATTTTATCACTAAATTAATCTTCCTTTGATTGAAAGGTTCAGACTTTGAAAGCATAATTTCAGTGTGAGGATTAGCAAGAACTCTGTAGAATGTGTAGCAAGATGTTGGTAAGAATGCCTTTGAGAGTTGAAAGCACGTGAGAGTCTTAGATTGCTAAATATGTTTCTATGTCAATGAAAAGTTCATGTATTGGGGGATATTTATAGAGTTTTCTTTGCTCCCCAGGTTGACTTGGAGTGTTTGGTCAACTTTGCAAAAGATTTGGAGCCCTAGGATCAATTTTAAAAATCTTCCCGTTGGTAATTAAAAAAAATTTTCTTCGAGTGGCAGTCGCCTGGCACGACATGGCAAGCCCTTGTCTCAGTTCAAAACCAAAAGTCAGAACACTGGCAGTCGCCTGTCAAAACATAGGTAGGTGCTTGGGAAGTCTAGGCAGGCACCTGTTAGGCACCTAGTAGACGCCTGACACCTTTTTGTTTGCTAGTTAAAAAAAGAGAAAAAAATTGGGCAGTCGCTTGGCATTCAACAACTTGGTGTTTTTTTTTTTTTTTTAGATTTTTACTTTGAAAACTTTTTTCCATTTGAGACCTTTATAATTTATAACTTTAGAAAACATATTTCAAGGTCTTTAAAAAATGGTTTCTTAGATTTTGATTTGTCGTAAAGAGCTTCAACCATTTTATATCGAGTCTTACTTGAAGTACTTACATCAAGACTCTCTTAATGACTCTAAATCTTTCAGCTCTCAGAGTCTTCATACTTTTCTTTTACTTTGAGTCCTTTCTTTGAGCTTTATACAAACTTTGAGCTTCAATCCTTCAAACTTTCATAAAATATTTCAATCTTTGAACTTTAACATCCCTTTAGCTTGAGCCACTTATTTGCATATTTCCATTGAGCTATCTAAGTTTTGATTCCTGAAACATATCAACTTGAAAGCATATCAAATTATCTTGATTTGTTATCATCAAAATAAGAGTCATAAGCCTTGTTAGGCCAACAGATTATGCTAGTTATTTTTTAAATGTGAATCGATTAAATTGTAGTATATGATAATGGAATGTTGTATATGATTTCTGGATTTAATAAAGCATATGAAAAATGTTGTTTTGGGTTATTATGCCTGGATTTGGGGAAAAACTATAGTGAGTGGGGTGATCATCCCCGTTTTATCAGTAAAATTTATATTTGAGTTGAACTAAAATTTATGGATGATCATACCTTTATTTTCAATAAAATATATTTTTTTCCCTGACAGTTTATATTATGACTTTATATTCAAATAGTGTGGCATGAGTATGAATATTTAAATGCATATTTAATCTGTGGTTTCTTGATCAAGTATTATATGGCAAATACTGAGATTTTATACTGAGTGATGTTTATTATGCGAAATACTGATTTTAAACTGAGATCTAGTTATAATGAGCTTTGAGCTTGGAAATGTTACGAATAATGCAGAAGTTGTGAGTCCATGGTGATATTTTGATCACGTGGTTATTGAAAAATTATCATTGAGACGATGGGGTGGAATGCTCACGATATATGTGTTGAGAATTATGAATATGAAATATATGTTGAGAAATATGAACAGATTATCTGTTGTATTAAGTAAATTGTAATGTATGTTCTAAGAACCTTGATGGACAGAGGATGCTCTGTACCGTAGCTATAGACCATATATATATATATATATATATGTGTGTGTGTGTGTGTGTGTGTGTGTGTCAGTGCATCCACACTGTAATGACCCAAATAATAAAATGGTATTTAAATAGAGAGAAAGAGAAATGGAAACAAAAACAGAAGGAGGTAGAAGACTTCTTTGATAAACGTTTCGCGTTCGTCGACGATATTACACTTTGGGAGTAATAACTAAGGAAATTTATGAGATCCTCATCAACGAACACAGGGGATTCGTCGACGAGGATATAAGAGGGCCTCGTCGACGAAGCCAAGTTTCGTCGACGAGAAGTTATCGAGAGAGAATTTTGGAAGTCTAAAATTCATTGATGAAGGTGCAGGTTCTTCGACGAACTTTCTATAGGACTCGTCAACTAGGTTACATGTCTCGTCAACGAATCCGGCCCTATAAATAACTAAAATTTGAATTTTAACGCAGAAAAATAGAAATCACTCACTCACTCTCTCTCTCTCTCTCTCTCTCTCCCTACGATTTCTCTCTCCTCTTTCTTCGATTTCGGCTGCGTCGTTAGCCGAATCGATGATTTGAGGCCACCACGACACTCCTAGGGAAGTTCTCTCCAAATCTACCGAAACGGATCGTTGGTGGAAGTAAGTTGGAATTCATCCCTGAGTTGAGGTAAGACTTTTAAATCGAAATTTGGTCTTTCTACAGTTGAAGGAAATGATGTACTTGAATAAATACTAAAGTTTAGTTCTGAGAATTATCATTTTCAGGGTACTGCTTAGGGTTTCCTATGAGTGTAAGACTAGTATTATAGAGAGGCTTTTCAGTAGCCAAGTAAGTGGATAAATTAAGATTTTTATCCCATTTTAACTCATTACATATCTATGTATACATAAATTCACATTTACATACTTTACATAATACATTAAATCACATGTGTATATTTTGAAATTATTGTCTTAAAATCTTTAAAGACAATGAAAATATTGATGATTTATGGCTCACTATATTTTGAAAATATGAGCATAAAGTTATTAAAGCATAAATTTTGGTATGATATTGATATATGAATGTGAAATTAATTCTTAACCATGTATGCATGCTTATGATGGATCACATGGAAAATTGAAAATTTTGCATCTAATTAATTTAGTATCCATGAGCAGTGCATAATGTGACATTAGCATTGGTATCTATAAAACATATTGGTATTCATGAATATATAAATTGGTAATTAAGTGTGACAAGCATAATTATATCCATGAAGCATTTTATGACATTGACATGATATTGGTATTTGATATTTGCATCCATGAGCACATACATAATATGAATCAATGAAGCATGAGATGATAAACTTAAAAGCATAATTAGTATCAAATCTGAATGTATTAAATTCAGGAGGAGTATTATGACTCATTGCTTGTATTATGTTTTTTCCCTAATTTTTAAATTGGTATCATGAATTTTCAATTGGTATTATTCTTTAATGTTTTAATTGGTATCAAAAATTCAAAAGTTCAATTGGTATCAGAATTAATGAAAATCTCAACTGGTATCATATGCTTGATATGCATGTTTGAAATTCATATGCTCAAAATACGTTTTTTTTTTTATATCATACTCTTTTTGATTGATGTCAAAAGGGGGAGAAGTTTTGAGCAAAAATTGAGCATGGTATAAACATGATATATGTATCAAAAGGAGGAGAAGTATTTGAACTTGAATGAGCGTATTGAATGATCTTGAACTTGAATGATGTGATGAACATGATATTGTATCATATTGCAATTGATATTGATCTATCAATCTTGAAATTACAAATATTGTTAAGATGATGTTTATTGTAAGGGGGAGTCTTTTTAAGGCTTACTCATATTTTTTACTCATTGTTTGCCATCATAAAAAGGGGGGAAATTGTTGGCCTTACAAAACTTAACATCTTGTTTTGATGCTAACAAACAAGAAAAACTTAACATATTTGGTTGAGTAATGATAATATTTCAAGATTCAAGTTTTTGAAACTAAAGAATATGTATACAAGGATGATCATATGAAGTTTAAAATATGGATTTCAAGATGATATTTTAAAGCTTGAAGAATATGAGAGAAAACTTAAAAGTATATCAAAGCTTGAAGAAAAGCAAGAGAGGAAAAAGAAAAACAAAGAGAGAGAGAGCTCAAAAGACAAGCATAAAGACTCAAGCGCCAAGAATGTCCAAAATCATAAAAGTCTTTATGTAAGTGCTTCATATTTTAAATATCTTTAGAAATATTTTTAAAGCTCTTTTAAGGTTGAATATAGACTTAGAGACTAGTTATTTAAAACCCTGGAAAATATTTTTGACGAGTCACATTTAAGTCTTTTAAATAACAAAAGAGTTTAAAAATAAAAAATGAAAGTTTTTTAGAAAATGGATTGGTCAGCTGACTGACCAGAACACACTAAGATTGACCAGCAGACTGACAAAACACCAGAATGAATAACTGCCTAGCTGACTGACAGTTTGAACTAAGATCAATTAGCCGACTGACACGCCCAACCGATTGACCATTTTGAACGTGGTTGAGCCAGCTGACTCACAAATTAATGGAACTTATTTTTGGACAGACAAAATGCTGTCAGCCGCATTTCTAGCCGACTGACACTATGAAATGAACTACCTAGTCTCCTGGCCAGCCGACTGATTCCACAAGAATTTGAATTTTAAACTTCAATAAGAAAATTTTAAAAATTAGTTTTTCAAATGTGAACGTTATAAAAACTTGGTGGACACTCCAAGTAACTTGGGGAACAAGGAAACTAATCCTAAAAAGTCTATAAATACTCCCTTAATCCCAAGAAATTAACAACCAAGGCAATCACACAACATTCTTGTATTCAAACTCTCAATCTCTCTCAAAGTTCTCTATTGCTCATACTCTTGCCAAGAGAATTCATCTAAATTGCCATTGAAACATCAACCTACGGTTCTAATACTAAAGTTTTCTCAATCACTAAAGAACCCTTGGTGATCTGTACTCTTGAGCTTCAATTCTATTTCATATTGATATTTAAATTATTGAAGTACATAGTGCTAAATATTGTACTAATCTGCTCTGTTTGAGAGTATTCATGTACGCAGTGTTTACTTCATATTTTTTCGTAGTTATTGGACAGTTCGAGGTGTTCGGATTGTTGACCAAACGTGGGGTATCGCTTGGAGAGATGCATCTCTAGCCTAATTGAAGGAGTCACCAAGTGAGGGGCATCACTTGGAGAGGCGGGCTCTAGCCTATTGAAGGAGTGTGTAATGGTCTTGTTCCACTCGAAAAAGGAGCTGGTTTAGTGAATCCTTTGGTGGTTTGTCAAAAGCGAGGACGTAGGCTGGGGATAAGTCGAACCTTATAAAAACCCGGTCACTCTCTTTCCCTTACTCTCTTTACTTTCAGCATATATAAACTACGTGGATGTTTTAAATTCCTTAATCTTATACACTATGTGGATTAGATAATAAATAAACTTAAGCTTAACTTATCTTTTGGGATTGTGGAAACCGAAAGGGAGTACGTTTGTTGATCAATAAGTTGCGGAAATCGTAAAGGGGTATGTTGGTTGATTCAACGCCCAAGACTTATTAACTGAGAGTTTGTTTAAAGTCTAAATTCTTGGAAAGAGTGTTGTGCTTCATATTAAGAAATCAATTATCCACAGGGCGTGCATTAACCATAGGGCTTGAATCAAATTTCATATACATAGGGCTGTTAACAAAAGCTGAAAGTTGAATTTTGAATTTTGTGGATTGAATACTTTGGTTGATTGATTGGCTGATTGTTTAAGTACTTGTGTTGTATTGGTTACTTTGTTGGTATGTGGTTGTGGATTGAATATTGTTTTAAGTATTTGTTGTGTATTTTGATAAATCAACAAGAAGTCAAGAATTCATTAAAAGAGTTAAAAGAGGTTAAAGATTCATGAAAAGAATTAAAAGAAAAATTTTAAATCCAATTCACCGCCTTCTTGGGACTACACCTTTGTTTTTATAAATGAAAGGCACAAGAAATTTTGGAGAAATTTTTAGCTAATGATTTTCCTAATCCATGCTTAATCTTTCCAAATGAAGGAGTATATATAGACATACTCAAAATTATAATTGTTGGGGACTCATTCGGTATTTTTAAAAAAGTTTAAGTACGGTTAATAAAAAATAACCCCTGTTTTACCTTGGTAAAAATTGGGCAATCCGAGAGTTTTGGTCAACCGTACTGAGGGTTTGGTCTACCATTTTAAAAGCTTTGGTCGATCGTGATGTTTTCCAACTAAGAATATGGTTGACTATATTCGGGCGATTTTGAACCGTTCAAGGTTTGGTCAACCAACAAAGAGGACGATCGGCTACTCATACGGTTCGGTCGACTGTGGCTAAAGAAAACTAAAAATTTGGTCGACCGAGTGTACGGGGTGTCAGGCATGTGGCAGTTTAGTCGACCAAAGACATTGTGTTCAAAAATTAGAAGGTAGATAGTGCAAAGTCAAAATGTTGACTTCCGTACGGTTCGGTCGACCATAGCATTCATATTGCACAAGTTCGGTCAACCAAGGCTTAATCTCCTCAGCCAATAGTGGTTCGGTTGACCCAGCATAGTATAAGAAGACTAGTTCGGTCGACCGAGACCCTTTCAATGGTCATTTTAGGTCCTGATTTTTATTTGAAGTCACCCCTGATCATATGAGTATAACTTTTAAGATATAGGGGATTTGTCATATGGTGTGTAGGTACCTATGGTCAATCTACGGTTTAGGCTTTTTAATTTAGCCTAAAAACCTAGCATCGGTCGACCGAAGTCTTTTCTATGGTCATTGATTTCCCTATGGTCATTTGAGCTTATAGTCATACCATGCATGTCATGCATTAATTATTACAGACCAATGATTATTACAGACTCAAAGAAAAATAGAATGAAATACAATACAACTTGAAACAAGCAAGAAACTTCATGCTTTGCTCCTCTGCAAATTCATGGATTGCGCCGAATGGTGTGTGCATTTAAGTGCTTTTCAACTTCCATTGCACATTTATCATCCATGCTTAGAAAAATAAATGTTCAAACACTTAGCACACATGTGAGATACTGTGGTTTGTCATAATCAAAACAGGGATCAGAATCAAAAAGTCAACACCAAGCATCAGTAAGATGATCTCTTTGAATGACATCTACTGCATATTTAGACTGAGAGAGGAAATAACCTTTAGGAGAATAAGCTACCTCAATGGCAAGAATGTATCACAGGGGTCCCAAATCTTTCATTTCAAAGTGGAGGTGAAGCTCTGATTTCAACTATGCAATCTCATTTGTATCATTTCCAATTAAAATCATATCATCAACATAAAGAAGGAGGATAATATGCCCAATAGAAGTAGAACAAGTAAACAAGGGAGAATCATGATCACTTGAGCGGAAGCTAAAAGAACAAAGCACGTCACAGAACTTCTCAAACTAAGCCCTGGGAGCCTATTTAAAACCATAGAAAGCTTTTCTTAGTCTACAAACCTCCCCTGGATGATGAGAAACGCTAGGGGGTGGAGACATATAAACTTCCTCTTTGAGATCCCCGTTTAGGAAGGCATTCTTGACATATAACTGTGAGAGGTTCCATTGGTTACTAGAAGCTACTGCAATCAAAGTACATATAGTTGTCATCTTTGCAACTGGTGCAAATGTCTCCTCATAATTAAAACCAACTTTTTGAGTAAACCCTTTTGCAACCAATCGGGCCTTATATCTTTCAACAGAACCATCAGATTTAGTTTTGATCTTGTAGACCCAGCGACATCCCACTACTGTTTTACCTGGAGAAAGAGAAACCAACTCCCTCATTCTAGTCTTATCCAAAGCAGCAAGTTCTTCATTCATAGCCTGTTGCCAAAGAGGGTCAAGAGCTGCCTCCTTATAGGAAGCAGACACAATAGGAATAAAGAGAAACTAAAAAAGTAGCAAAACTAGAAGAATAACAAGAATTAGACATAAGAACATATGAATCAAGATGAGAAGGGGGCTTACAAAGTCGCATTGGATAATGAGAAGATGTAGGGTCCACATGATCAAAAGATGAAAAGGAGTCCGCCAAGGAGGATGGGGAGAGCCTTTCGGTACAATTTCTTATAAGGAGAGACTCCAAAATTAAGAGCAGTAGGAATTCAGTTAATCAAATATGTGGTAGTAAGAACTGCTTCTCCCCAGAAAACTTTAGGAATACATTACCAAAAAGGAGAAGGGATCGAGTTGTCTCAACGATGTGCCTATGTTTTCTTTTAGCCACGCCATTTTTCTCAGGAGTGTCCATGCATGATGATTGATGTATGGTGTCATCAGAGGTGAGTAGGGTAGAAAAATCATTAGAAATATATTCTCCCCCCAAATCACACCTGAAACACTTAATGACAGTTGAATTGTAAGTTTGAACCAAAGCACGAAACATTTTATAATGCTAATGAAATCGAAATATTTCTTCATAAGATATGTCCAAGAAAAACGAGTGTAATCATCAATGAAAGAAACATAATATCGGGACCCTCCCTTTGAAGCAATAGGAGCTGGTCCGCAAATATCAAAATGAATTAGACGAAAGGGTGCAAGAGACACTGATCTACTTTTATTAAATGGCAAAGTACATAATTTTTCAAGTTTACAACCACTACAATCAAAAATATCATGAGAAGATAAATTTCCTAATACTCTTGTGGAAGCCAAAAATCTTAGTCGAGAACTAGAAACATGTCCATGGCGTGAATGGCATAAATAAAAACTAGAAGAATTTGAACTAAAATGAAAAAAGCCAAATCAATACTAGAACCAACAAATTCTTTGACTCGAAGCTCTTCTAACACGTACAGTCCCCTCTTCCTATGGCCTGTCCCAATCAACTTCTTGGAATATGGATCCTGCACAAAACATGAGGTTGGAGTAAAGTAAACATAATATCCAAAAGTACATAGTTGACTAATAGAAATCAGATTCAAAGAAAGTTGAGGAATACAATAAACATTAGAAAGACACAAACAAGATGAAATGATGGAACCAGTACCTACCAATGGCATTGGGGTACCATTGGCAACCAAAATAGATGAAGGAGTCAAAGTAGATGATATTGATGTAAACATAGAGATGTCATTGGATATATGATGAGTAGCACTAGAATCAAATATCCAAGTGGATGGAGATATACCTAAGGTAGATAAGGAGGACAAACTTATGGAGGGAGAGACAGATAAGGCATTAGGTTTTGATATAGAAAGAAGCTTCTGCAACTACTCTGCAATAAGAGATAGTCCAGGCACGATGGAAGACAATTCTTTCGATGATGTAGTTGATGTGGTATGATAATTCCTAGGCTTCGAAGTATGTTGATGTCCCTTAATTAATAACAATGGAAATCGACCTTTCCAATGACCATTCTGCTTGCAAAAATTACACTCATCAATGGCAACTTTTTGACGTCGATTTTGACCATTAGAAGATTGTTTAGATGAAACGGCCAAAACAGTCTGAGTAGGAACTGGGTCAAGACCTTTACTGACGTGTGATTTGAGATGCACTTTCTCTGCCATTAGTTCACTAACAACTGAATCAACAAAGGGAAGAGGGCTCCGATGAAGAATAGAACCACGCAGTACCTTGAATTCATCTCGAAGAGCCATCAAGGACTGAACAAGGCGTTGTTCTTCTCTACAAGTGCAATAAGACTTATTCAAACTAAGATCTGTAAGTTTAGTTAGTGCCAATTTATCCCAAAAATTAGTCATAAAGGGTTAAAATTGTTGAATATTTTGATCACCTTGTCATGCTGCTCTAATATCCATCTCTAATTGATATCGCTTAGAAAAATTGGATTGTGTGTATAATTTTGCTAAATAATCCCAAACTTGCTTAGCTGTAGAAAATTTGGCCAGTTGCATACCAATGCACTGATCAGCAGAATTATTAATCCAGATAATAATTTTGGAATTATTCACCTCCCAAACGGTTAACAATTCTACATAATTATCTTTTTTTGCTATTAGAGGGCATAGACACAATACCAGAAACATATCCCCAAAAGTTTTTTCCAATCAAAAAATTTTTCATAACATATGCCCAATATGAATAATTATGTCCTTTCAATTTTGCACTAATGGCTTGGAGAGAATCATCCCTTTCACCAACCATCTTCAAATGTAAATATTCAAAATCTGCAAACACAATATTATCCAAAAAGGATCTCAACACAATTTTCAAAATTGGATTTTTAATTCACCTGAACCGAACAAAGCTGAGCCAAAGACTAAACCAAATCTTCTTTAGAAGTGAAGGGCAGAGAGCAGAAGGATTGGAGGGCAGATAGAGAGCAATGGAGAATTCAAGGACTGAGCCAAATCTTGCTGTTGGGAAGAGAGGGAGTTCATGCAAGGAGGAAGAGCACCGAACGACGACGGCGACTGTAGGGAGGAAGAACGCTGAACGACGACGACATTTACAGGGAGAAGGATTTCCGAATGACGACAGCAACTGTAGAGGGATGACGGCGTCTACAAACCAGTCTACAGGGGATAGGAGTTTGGTGAAAAAACAAACAACGAGGCAATTGGCAGTTCCAACCCGATGGTGACTGTAGAGGGAATGTTGAACGACGGACGATGATTGCTCTGAGATTTTGCAAAAGGAACGACGACGTTTACACTACTACCCCACAAGGGGAAAGAGTTTCCGAGACGCCGACGACGATGACGACTATAGAGGGCAAACCGACGTCTGCAGGGAGAAAAGTTTCCGAACGCCCCGACCCCCCTAAGGCAATGAATATAACACAAGAGGAGATCGACCCCGCTTCTATTCCATTTTAAAAGGATTCTACTCCATACTTCCATGCAAAAAAACTACAATTACGATATAATTCGAGCGAGATGTAGAAGGGGTGCGAGAGAGAGTGAGAGAAGATGTTGCGCTCAACCAATGTCCAGCCTTCATTCTGTTGTAACAGTGCTCCAATACAAAGATGACTAAATACCTAATGAAATAAACAAAACCTAAAAAACCTCTATATGTTGAAATGTGCATACCAAAATGCCCCTTAGACAAACATATATATTATCTAATATGGTCACGTGTTACTCATTTATGTGTAATCAAGCTCACAGGGACTCCTCCGGTTTTTAAAATATTAAATAATAAATTTAACACCGAATTTGTAGGTAATTCCATAATTTATGGAACCTGAACAAAGGTAAATACGAACCTTATATATTATCTATATATTAGATACAAAATTTTTTGCAATAGTGTATACTTTTTTTTTATGTTTTTATATTATGACATTCACAAATTTTTTTTCTTAAAATTTTTTTTTTTGAATTCCCAAGATAAAGATCAAAAACTATATAAATATATATATATCCTCTCCCGAAATAAATATATGCTTCAGCCATCTGGGCCATCTACCTAGTACTAAAACAGGAATCGCATAGGCTAAACTAACAGTTGAATTCTATTTTATAAACAACAATTTAGTTGTAGTGTATATTATTAGAAAATAAAGTTCCGGGCTGTTTATTCATAGATACTTGTTATGAATGTAAGTGGTGGTTTCAAAATAATAAAATAAAAAATTTTATTATAATTATCCAAATCATGTTTAAAGTAAGTTTAAGCAATGGCACTTATGAACAAAACCTAACTTTATAGTAACTTTGCTTATGTCAATTTCATTATTTTTTTTCCATTTTAATTTAAAAATAAAATGAAGGAAAAGTGCAACCTGTAGGAGTTTAGGGTTGGGGTTAAGGGTGGGGTTCTCCCTAAAAAAGTGGTTAAGAATTTTCACATCAAAAATCGTTCAATAATCAATGCTCCCTCTGCTTCTTGTGCCCTTAGTCGGCCTTGTTCCTTGTTGCGCTTCACACCGCTTTCTATTCAACTATCGAATACACTAACACAATTAAGCAATTGGGTCGCCAAGTCAGTAAAAACACAGAAAACGGGGCACAATCAGGTAATCTCCACATGCCACAATAACGATGCGCCGAATTAGTGGCTATATATATATATATATATATATATATAATGAGCGAGGAGGTCATCGCTATGGTGTTGTGGCCGATAAACGCGACCTAGCCAATAACCTTTATTTAAAATAAGTAAAAATAGAAAAAAAAAAAACCCACAAAGGGCTCAACTTTTGTTTAGATCTGGCATAAAAGGCATTAAAGGTATTTCTCGCATGAGCGAATACATTACATGGAGTATAGTGTGTGTAGCGGAAATTATGTCGCATGGGAGGGTGGGGCTGGCCGCTAGTCAAGCATTGCTGTGTCGCTTCGTCGAATCGAATTAAAGAATGAAGTACAGACAGTACAGCACCTGCGCATCTTCGAGTAGTGTAGTGCTAAGAGCAAGTATGGGCGTGGGGGTATAGTGTGCCGCCGGCAGGGCGAGCGGCAAGGCTGCGCTCTAAAATTTAAAGATGAGTACAAGTGCACCATGTCCTCTTCCTCTCAGCCCCGGAGGCAGAGAGTAGTAGAGGAGAGGGAGGCAGGTAGGAAGGAGAGAGTAGAGTAGTAGAGTACTTGCGTCAAAAGAGTCAATTGAGAGGTTCGTACTCAGTCAGTCTATTAACACGTTTATAATATAATATCTGCATCTGTTGGAGGGGGAGAAGAGACCCTGTGCATGATGCAACTGTAAAAACTGTATGTTTTGTAGTGCCTTGACTAACTGGCACCACCCGAGTTTCTTCCTTGCTTCTTCTTCTCTTTCTGCTATTACGGCCACTTTCGCCCTGCAGGGCTACCACCTTTTCAACTCACTTTGGCTGCCTCCACTGCTCTCTTGCTCCTCTCTTCCCCAGTTCCCACATGCTTCCTCTTCTCTCCCTCTCTCTAATTATTCCAAGCTGGGCTAAGCAAGCTTAGGCTGTGAATCTCATATCTCAAAGTATATAATGTTCCGATCCACTTCGCACGCAAATGCAAAATACTACAGTACACAAACATCCAGGCAAACGTGTCTCTATTGTATTAACACTGTCTGCTCATTCTCTCTCCGTTGCTGCTTGGCTCGTAAAATAAAACTGTCTCTCTTTAAACACAAAAACAACCTGTCCAAAACTGTCATCGTGCTCCTCGTCTCTCCACAACTCGTCCACCTCCCATCTCTGTCTTCTCGTCTCGCTCGTTCCAACTTGTAAAAAAGCACAGGGCATCATATAACATGCAACTCCCTCACACGGCACGATAATAACTAATATAATAAAAGAGATCAGAAGTAATTATTGGGAAGTATGTAAAAGTCCAATCTCTCCTTCCACACCTTATAAGAAACACACAACGAATTTGTTTATATACATAATTATTTATTATATAATAGGGTGCATTCGTGCATATCTTCATACACTATATAATAAGATCATATATAAGATATATATAATTGCTTAGATTACTTTGCATATCTATCTTTAATTCTCTTGTGTGATTGGCCCACCAACTCTAGCTAGGCTAAGCTTGCCCGCATGCCAGCACGACCGTTTTCGTACTCTTTTACGCCAACTTACAAGCATGATCCTCCACCACAAACATAATCAATTAATTATTTACTAGTACTTGCCTACCTTCATAGGATCTCTAACATACTGTAAGAATAAATTAATATTAATAGATTAATGCACCTAGCATTGGCACGAGAAAAGACTGACTCCTGCTGAGGAAGATGTATTGATTAAAAGGAAAGGTGGAATTATTTAAACCGCAAGAAGCCATGAGCATCAATCCCGCAGATCCCCCCTCCAACACCACTATAGCCGCCATACGCAGGCTAAGGACGCTAGGCTACTCAGGCCGACACATAAGAGTACTCTTCAATTCGATCTGCATAACCGCTCGGCGTTGCGATATTTCTTTTTATTTTTGAAAAAATAATTTGTGTCGGGCAAGGTCCCTTTGGACCGGACTTTTATTATCTAGACTAATAATTTATCAGGTGGAATACAATTGGTTACCTAATACTATGTTATTATCTTAATATAAGTATATTATCGTTTCCATCCCTCCACCCCAGATTGCTAAATGCCGATTTCAAAAATAAAAAATAAGAGTAAATTACTATAGCAAACAAAAATTAAATCTAATCAGAAGATTCACATCTTGTATCCTATTTTTTCTGATGGTCCTTAATTAATTAGCCAATTAGGCCCAATATATCCCCGGTGTATTTTTTTTTTTTAAAAAGAGGCACTTACATTACATATGTGTGTATATATGTAAATGGTCTAATATAATGAATATGTATGTGCAGCACTGTAGTATGTATGTATATACCTACTAGCATATATAGTTATATCTACTTTCTATCTTTCTACTCATTATTGCATACCATCACACAGCACTATAGGGTCTTGTCGGTTTTTGCCTTTTTTAAAAGAAAAGACAAAATTTCTATTGGACTTACATAATTGACGCATATATATTTCACGCGAGAACTCTACTACATCTATCACTCAATAGATAAATTCCACTATGGGTATAATAAGTTAAGTCAATAACATATACCTTTCAAAAATAAATTAATACACAAGCACAATTTATTATGAAACACATCTATATTATAATATATATTATATATAAATAATTAATATTGCATCATAACTAACTTTCTGGTCTGTGGGCGGCAAAGAGT